>NC_140363.1:7160000-7322500 GCF_054491055.1 Hypomesus nipponensis | reverse complement strand
AAAGATGAGAAGGAGGAAGGAGAGGAGACGGACAATGACCCCGGTCCCTCAGTTCTTCATTCACGACTGTCAAGCTTCACGGTATCAAAAGAATTACGGCCAGCAGGTCTGACAGGCTCAATGTTCTCACTGTCAATTCCTTATCCTTAGGCAGCGGTGTTCCAAAGGTAAGCATGCAGAAATAAAGAGGAAAAAAAAAAACGGAAAAAATGAATCCCCTTTTGCTTTTTCCCTCTCTATTTGGCTATTCCTCGTTCTCTCTCTCTGTCTCTCTTCACTGTGTCAGTGTATGCTCAAGCCCTGGGGGGTCTACCCCTTCGTCTTATTCAACTCCCCCCTCTCTGGCTTTCCAGCTCCTGAACGGAGTCATCGCGCGCGACACAGAGCTGTTGTGAAGCCTACACCGATTGCAGCCAGCAGCTCGACTCACTGAAGAGGGGAAGAGAGAAAGTGTGTGTGTGTGTGTGTGTGTGGGAGATAGAGAGAGAGAGAGAGAGAGAGAGAGAGAGAGACAGAGAGAGAGAGAGAGAGAGAGAGAGAGAGAGAAAGTATGCAGCCAGACAGAGGTGGGGAAAGACGGGGAGGGGAGGGGAGGGAGGGAAGGAGAACTGCTCAGGTAAATGCGAGAACCGGGATCCAGAGAGAAGGGTTTTTCGATGGGGGAGGTGGAGAGCAGCGCACAAAGAGAGGGAAATAGATACAAATGGGCCAGCCTATGCAAATCCTCCAATGCTTACTAGGTGGGGTGGGAGAGATGGCAGGAGAGAGGCTTGATCACTGCAGAGGATAAAGTGAAAGCACTGTTCATGGGAGGTAATGACAGACACAGAGAGAAAGGGAGAGAAACCAGATAGAAAAGTAAGAAAGAATAACAGATATGGAAAAAAAACACCACAGGGGAGAAGAAGCAGAGAAAAGAAGAGCTAAAGACAGAGGGATGACAGAAAGACACATTGCAGACAAAAAAAAGAGGTAGAGTTCGATTCGCACATCGATGAGACAGAAGAACGGCAAGAGAGGACAGATAGCAGAAGTAGCTGAGGGAGAGAGAGAGAGAGAGAGAGAGAGAGAGAGAGAGAGAGAGAGAGAGAGGGGGGGGGGGGTGGAGAAACAGCAACTCAAACAAAGCATGTATGCCAAACCATCAGCGCAGAATCACATTTGCGACTCCCGACGTTATACTGTGGTGCGACAACAAACCCAAACTGACAGGGGAATATTCTAAATAATAAGAAAAAGCTCTTTTGATACCTCCTTTTTTGCCTGTGTTCTGTTTTTCCTCCAATTGCATTACGAGGAACATACTCTGGTAGGACGATGCCGGCATCTCTCCCTGGCGCTCCCCAAAATAGCAAATTAGGGCCACTAACAAGCTTAAGGTGCAAAAAAGAGAACCACTGATGCCATTCCACCAGTAATGGAACAAGGTTTTCGGAATCAAATTAGGACAGTGCATGCTTTCTCCTCCAACACCCCCTCTCTCAGCCCCTACTCCCAAACATCCATTTGTGTCTGTACTGGTGAGACGTGGGAACTGTAATGTTGATGTATGACGTTGAATATCAGATCAGATTCCCGTAATACAATTTCACACGAGTTGCTGCCCCACCACAAACTCACCTCGGCATGCAAAGCTTCTTTTTTTTTCCACAACTCAAGAAACTTTTCGACTATGACCAAAGATCCGTGTGCTAAAATAGCATCCAGGTCATTAGACCACCAACTGAACGGGCTACATAATAATCAAAGTTTTAAGACAAAGAATACATAATATTTCCCACAAAAGGCAATGACAATGCAGTGATACATCCCTTCAGCAAAATGGACGTACACTTTTATTATTACGCTGTTGTTTTCTATTGTTATAGTAGCATTGTTAATAGTTTGAAACAAAATACAGACCCCCCATTCTACAAACAGCCCACGTTTGTACCACAAATAACTTTTTGATAGATTTGTCCATTTCTGAAGCATGAGAAGTTATAAAATAATTTGGATTTGTAGACATAATATCCATGTCCATTGCACATCAGCCAACATGTTCACAACACCCTAAATACAAATATTCTACCAGTTCAGCCACAAAGATTTGGAGGCCCACATCCTTATTGCGGAGGGCTTCTTGCTTCACACCTGCAAACCTTTGATCAACATACTGAACCAACATTATTGGTGCATGCGTCAAACATAAGGACATCCCTTCCATTGTGGTGTGCACCCCCCTTCTGTTAGTGTACTCATTGAGTGCGCCCAAACTCCAATCAAATGTCTATGAAAATGTCTTTGTCAAATGAAAACAGTAGAACCATGGCTTGTCAGCGACTTAAAAGGACCTACAACAACCAGCATGCTTCAATTTAGAGAAACTCCATCCATAACAATTGTTTTGGTTGATGCGTCCTCTAGAAGGAATCAAAACCGGAAGGATAAGAAGAGTTATTGGAAACCAATGCCCACGAGGGTATCTAGGAAAACAACTACAGGATATCTAAAGATATCATTCATCAACAAAGCTATGCTATTATGTGCAGTTCCATTACATTTGACATGGTTTTCGGGCTTAAAGTTCTACTCCAGGAGTTGAAGGGGAATGATTAATTTTTACATTTTTCAAGCAAAATGTATCGGAAAGAAGATTTATGCATCTGAGTCAAATGCTCGTGAGCATAATCTCTGTCACATTTGAATAACATGTGCAAGGATTGCCATTTCAGCCAGTGCTAAATGCCACTGATTAACTGGGAAAAACAATCATTTCACTCCCACTGTACTCAGTAGTGTACTCAGAAGTGTATTCCTTTCATTGTAAAGAGATGGCATGAGTTTTTGTTATGTTGTCCATCAGTCCTTGTTGTAATTGTTAAAAAGACAGTAGTGTCTGGAATAGTATTCTATCTCTCTGACAAAAGCAAGCATTACTCTTGTTCATGCATTGACACACATGTAGTACACACACACACACAATATCATGCATGCTAAGATAAAGACATCCTGATTACCATGTTTTGGAGCCATCTGGAGGACACTGCTCATCTCATAGTGACAGCAGCAGAGCCCATCTCTTTGTCAAGCACACACACACACACACACACACAGTTACAGAGACACAGACACACTCACACAGACAAACTCACCTACTGTGCACACACAGACTACACACACACACATACATACAAATACACACCAAGACACGAAGACCCATTGGGAGAAAAAAAACTGAAATATCAACTAACTCCAGTCCCAGACATGAATGCATGAGTCACTTCAAATGTACTCATAAAATATTCAACAACACAAAATGTAACTTATCCAGGTAACAAAGCAGTTTGACATTTCTTTTCATCTGCAGAGTGAGGCACGATATGAAGACTGAACAGCAGTTCTGCTCAAAGACCTTAAACAGAGCTGCAGGCAAAGAATATGCACAGACTAAAACATGAAAATTGTATGAATGCATGAGACAGCAATAGGACAGATATTTCATACTGTAATGGTACCAAAATTGGTATGGACGGTGCCATAGGTATCAAGAGTCATCCGTATAATCTCCTCAATAGTAGGTAAATATTAGATCCAGAAATGCACTTTTTACAAAAAGATGTATGATGTGGCTGCCATGACATACGATTGCAGTACTAAGTGTTATCCCTATCACTCTTTGCTTAAGGTCCTTTCTTACTTTTCTGTCTGCTTTGTCTCAATATTTATGCTCTCTTCTTCGGCCATCAAAGCTATTTTCCTCGGACCGTTCCTTTTCTCTCTCTCGCTCGCTCCCTCCCTCCCGCTCGCTCACTCAATTTCAACGTGCATCTCAATTGACCCCGTCCCCCTTTTCTTTATCTCCATCTCTCTCCTCTCTCCCTCCAAGTCCCCTCTCTCTTCTCCTCCTCCTCTATCTGCCTCCCTCGTTCTGCCTCCGTCTCTCTCTCTTGGTGCTCCTCCATCTCTCTCTCTCTCTCCCTGCGGTAGACAGCAGGGGGCCTGTCACACAGCGTCTCAAAGCCCCGCTCATGCCTTTACACATGCCGCCGCCACAGCCATATCCCAGGCTCCGTCCCCACATTGCAGAGGGACAAGGAAGAGAAAAAAAAATCTGAGAATATTCCCCGAGCCCTTCACAACGCACGCTTTACAAAACACTTGACAAGAACAGAACGTACACCAAAAAGCCTATCAGCTCTTCTTGTTTTTGAACGCTGATCCTATACATCCATTTGAACGTCCAACTTTTTGGGAAAGTCCTATCAAACATGTGGTAGCATGTTACTTAGGAGCGGCGATGGTAAAGTGTTGAGCATATGGCACTGGAGTCCCTGTTAGCAGTCCCAAACCAGCTGCTAAGTGAGATTCTCTGTACATGTTTCTAAATGACGTGTTAAGGATAGATTCAAAATGTATTACACACTGACTATATTTGGTAAAAAAAAAAAGAAAAGAAAGTCAATTGCGTTTGAATTCCACGCTTCTGAATCTGACAAACTGCACGTCTGGAATGGTCCTGAGGAAGGGGAACCAGGCCGTGTCACCAGCGGTGACATTAAAAGATGATTGAATTCTCCGCGGAGAATCCAACTGTCATCTTTCTCTCACCGGGGGTGCAAGGCGTCCAGTAGGGGCGTAAGGGATGTGCTCTGTCAAAGCCAAATTAATCTCTAGTTATCACTGTCATAGACACGGATCAGACCAGGAGATGCAGGCCATACGGGGTGGGGAAGGGAAATCCTTGTCTTGGGGAAAGAATGTTGTATTTTGTGCATTAAATAGTTTACTCCGATCCAATGGACCAATCAATGATTGTTTTGCTTTATGTTAGCACAGCTAATTGTGCTCTTGGTGGTGGTGTCAGATTAGGAGAGTACACAGATAAAAGACTATTTTCTCTCCTTTAACCCTTTCAAAGGTGCTGCTTGTAATAGGGCTATTAGTTGGGATTATGAGTACAAGTATTTGCTCCCCCATAATGACTTGTCTATTGTTGGGTCCAGATGAGGCCATTTGAGAGTTCACCAAAAGGTTTCAGTCAAAATCGAACCCGAATCCTAAGACACTCCATCTGTACCTACAACTGATACCTTCGTTGTACAGAAGGCTATAATTTGACGGTTATGAGATCAATTGATGAACCTCAGCAACTTTGGAGAGGCCGAACAAGACTAAGTGATCATTATTCCACCTTTATCTTTCATTTCCTTTCCCCACAGACAAGGTTTCTCCCT
Organism: Hypomesus nipponensis; assembly: GCF_054491055.1. Classification (NCBI taxonomy): domain Eukaryota; kingdom Metazoa; phylum Chordata; class Actinopteri; order Osmeriformes; family Osmeridae; genus Hypomesus; species Hypomesus nipponensis. Next base: position 7,317,284 of record NC_140363.1, on the reverse strand, counting down.
ACTCTTACATTCAAAATGTTTTTTCCCATTCTTTCCGCTAGTTGAAAATGTAGGCTACTAATCAACGGTTGTGAGATAGACAAGCTATCTACTATGTTTTGCTTCCACACATAAGGTATTGCCCAGAATCAGGAAGTAAACACATTGGTGTTGGAAATAATGATTCTCCTTGACCTCCTTCCTGCCTCAGTGAGTCAGGCACTAAAAAGCCCTAGTTGTTGGGATGAGATGCCCGCTTGCTATTGATCAACAGTAATTCTCTGGTATTGGCAACTCCCCCAATACAGTGGACGGTGAGCTTGATTCAGCAGCTCTTTGAAGGAACCTCACTCTCACTCAAGTTTCAACTCATAATACTGAACAATTTGAGTGTGCTTGGTCAAATACAAATCCCATGAGGTTTGCTGTGGATTAGTGTGAAGTCGTCATAAACCCTAAAGTCATGCTTTGAACAATGCCAATGTTTCCCAGTTCCTAGTGAAAGATCATGATGCAACATGAAGGAGGATGTTGGGTAAAAGTTAACTATTTTTGTACGTGTTATTCCGTACAAGTTTGCCTCCCTCTTGTTCAAAGGTTTTTCTAATCTTACGATTTGCAGACCAACACTCTTTGATCCCACACCTTTTCTCCTCAAAAGAAACCCTCAATTAGAAATCATAACATTATAATTTTTTTCTTTATTGATCTCCTTCTTGGTTTCTGCACAATATGCACATCGGCCAACAGTACACCTTTGTGTGTTGGTGTGCCTATATGTGTGTGTGTATGCCTCTGCGTGCAACTTTAAAAGCAAATATCTATCGACTTCAAGTTTCTCACTCGATTCGCTGTTCTCAGAATCTGACAGATTGATGATCTGTGAATGAAACACATTTCTCTCAATCATGTCAACACATGACTGGGCACGACCCATAGCTAAATACAAAGACGATGAAACCATGACCAACACTGTCTAAATTCTGTTCAAATTGTATTATATGGCGGGTCATTAGAATGCATCTACATACTCACTTATGTAAATTTGTTTGTAAGGTTAATTTGAATAGAGAGAGAGAGGTTCACACATTGGCCTACTGAACTATCATCTGGTGCACTGCGACATATTGAAAACGTTAGCTTGTGAAGAAGATCACATTTTTTACTTTTCAGAATAAGCGACAGGATCATTCTAAACTATTAATAGCTCTTTATCTTGTTGGTGATGTTGCATTTAGTGTGGGTTTTTACCCCAACTACCCCCACAGGCAAAGAAAAACATTAAACACACCAACGACAGGTCCCGCCTGAAGGTTCTCACGTCACATGTATAAAACAACCGTCACAACAGCTACAGTGTTCTTTTCCTTGTCTTGCTTTTAGCATCAACAGAATTAATAGAGTCTCCGGAAGAAACGTTGTGTTTCTCTGATGTGGTAATATCACAAATATATGCCTTTTCAGGCTTAAAAACGACTTAGACACTTGTTGAGTTGTCTAGAACCAACATGGTTCATAGATACAATAGTAATTTTGCATGATCATTAACTATCAGTGTGAGAATCCCTTATTTATGGTCCGCCCACCTCACTACCCTGGAGGGGCCAAACATAATTCTCTGCCTTTGTTGTCCTTCCCTTTGGTCATTGCGTCTACCTTCATCTTCAGTGCATTTTCCCCCATACTTTCCACTTTATCTCAGTCCTCTTTGAAAACGGTTTTGCTTTCACCCATTTCTGCTAAGGAAGATAATATTTATTCAGCCCAAATTCACTGGACGTAGATCATTAAATATTTCACCAAAATAACTGACAAGTGTTCTTGTAATTACCTAAATCATGCCCTCATATACAAAAAAGAACTTGGCTACAGTAGATGGATAGTAAACTCTTGGGGATAGCATTGCATTTCTCTCCACTTCTAACTGGGCATAGTTCCACAAGCTTAATGAGAATGTTTCAAATGTAGGTTTGTCTTGTTTTTACCTCTAAATGCCAGTAAACAAACATAATCACGTCCTCACATATTCACACTCCTTTTAAATACATATTTTGCCCCTAAACCACAAACAGGCAGAATTTTGCAAAGCTTGTTCCTTTGATATCAAAGAAGCCATAAAGGAAATTGCTTGATGCATTATTTGCTTACACTGGTCTCCATGTGCTTAAAAGCTAAAAGCTTGGATGGTGGTACAGCAGCGTACAGTGTGTACACTGTAATATGTGGTGCTGTATGCCTTTTGTAGACATTGTATACACGGTGTATACATTTTTGGATGTAGCAGCTTGATATACACCTTTCGTGGGTTGGAGAGATGCGTAACGTCATTGGCTTTCAAAAGACATCAAATGGCATGACATAACAGTTTTTGTACTAGAGTAATATTTGTTCTTTTTAGTGGGGATTCTTGATGTGATTACTTAAATGTAGTAACGGGTGCTGCCTCATACACTGTACCGCACACTCATACAATATAGCAAATATCATTTGAATGTGTCTGTTTGTATTATTTAGCAATGGTACAGTTGAAATGATAACAAATGGATTATGACAGTAACTTTCAGTCAGTTCGATTGAGAAAATCGGCAGGTGGTGGTGGTGTGTGTGTGTGCGTGTGTGTGGGGGGGCACACCCTTTATTGACCCAACCATGACAAGCATCAAAGGATAACATCTAATCCTCAAACTTGACAGCCATATTTTTCCCTGAGTCTGCTTGCCTGCACAGTCCTTCCCTTTTCCCTTTGTCAACAGCTCCTGAACCCAGTTTGATCCAGAGACGACGAAACTGTCGTGCTGTGTGTCAGAATGAGGTGAGATATTTTACCTGATTGAAAGCAGTGAGGACAAGTATAAACGGGAAATAAAGTATCATTTGCAGCTATCACACTCCCTGCACAGAGACAATTGTGACAGGGTACTGCCTTTCTACAACGCTCCTCCTTTGTGGTATGCTGTCAGCAACGAGACGTTTCTGTCAAACAAGATGCTTGGTGAGAGAGAAAGTTGGAACGATTCATCCAAAAGGCGGCAGGAAGTTTGCCGGTAGGGAGACTGATACAATTATCAGTAGTGTACACGCTCCGAGGACGACGTAACCACAGGAAATCTAATTAGTTTTCTGTTTGTGACGTTCTCCCAGTTTCCGCTCGGCTTCTAATTGACACGTTCAATGATCATTATTAATTGGTATCTAATTGGGGGTTGTACATATTGATTTCTTTTCAAGGAAAACATCTCAATAACAGACGGGTTGTCATACAGGTTGAATCTGAGCGTCTTTCTCTCCTTTTATTTTCTTTCCATGTTAACTATTGAAAAATAGCACTTTTAGACTGACAACAAATGATTTATGGAACAACATAACAGGTCACAAGATGGTCAACTCGTAACAATATTACTTGCCAGTCTCTATTGTTCTAGATCACAGAAGGTCTAATTGTTATCATCATTTGAACAGATATTTGATGATTTTTACCATTCCTGATGTTCTTCTTTGTCGCTTTTTGTCCCCCAATGGTCAATTAGAAGAAACAATGAAAAATACTAGGCCCAATGCTTGACTGTAATTGCATTATCAAGGAGACTTAAAGTGAAGAGAAAATCAAAGAAGGATCCCATAGTAAGAGAAGAACAGAACAGGTCCTGAAGGAATACCAGACTGTGAGGAAATAGGTTTATGACCTATTTTTATTACATTGTGAGACTCTGTCTCTCTCTGTCTCTGTCTCTGTCTCTGTCTCTCCGTCTCTCTCTCTGGGTGCCAGAATACAGTAGCAAAACAGAGCAAGTCTTATCAACTGCAATTGTATAAGAGGTCATCATATTTCAGAGTCAGCGTGCCAGAGATAGCCATCTTTACTTTCAAGTGTAAACACATACCTTGGGAGCGGTTAGCGAGTGGCTGACAAAGGCCAATTATCAGACCATATCATCTGCCAGGCCCTACAGACTGAAAAGCCAGATAACAAAAGATCCTAATTGATTTCTTTGCCTTCTCTTGTCTTACCAGGCGTGGTAACTGAATAGGCCGTTACTGTAAAATATTACCGGAGGCTTCTGGTGTTTTAAGTAGCGTTGCGACAAGTAATGCATTGTGGCGGTTGCATCCAGCTCGATTGTGGAAACCAAATGGTAAAAAGATTACAACTTGCTGATTTATGCTGGTATTTCCATCCCATCTTGCTTGAAGGTGTGTTGATCGATTGTTAGTAACATACAGACTGTGCCACATGCAGACATCCCAACCTGCAGAGACTCCGGGAGGTGGCTTCTAACCCCCCCCCCCCCCGCTGCTGGGGCACAATCCGGACACATGATGTACCTTCTCAACCAGCACGTACACCCCCCCCAAGAGACGCAATCAGGACGCGTGATATGCACCTTTAGCTACCAGATATGACCATTGGACAGTCGCTCTAGATTGTATTGCATTTGCGGGCGTCAGGGAGCCGCTACTGAAATGTGGGACACTCCAGGACCTTCCGGGAGACTTAGGATGTCTGCACATGATAACTTGTGAAGTGTGCCGTTTGCGATGAGTAACAGTCTGTCCAAGAGTAGCCAAAGTTTGCATTCTTGTCTGTCGTACTTGGCAAGTCCCATTAGTAAGAATTATCTATTAGGGAATGTGTGAATGTTACATATTCATGTATTCTCAGTAATCACTATTTGGTCCATGGAAGCAAGGATTATAATTTAATACCCATTGGATGTCAAAACTTCCTTTCGTTTTGGGTGGCTAATTGACACATCAAATTACAGGTCGACAAAAGATTCACCCTATGATAATGTCTCCCGGGTGAACAGCAGTCCCCCCATACTACATTCCTGTGCTGTGCTATACTGGATATGGCGATGAAGAGGTGATTATTGCAGCGTTCACACTATCTTTCCAAAATAAATGGTGTGTGAGAACTTGATTCCGGAAATAACTAGTAGTGATTTTGTTGGATCTCTGCAGCTGCTTTGTACTGAGTAGGAGGTGGAGAGCGAGACTTGGGAAGCTGAATCGTTGCTTTTTGCCAAAGTTTTAAAATACACCAACTCCTAAAAAATCTAATGTACATATTCTCAAATAAATAAATAACAGACTGCTAAAAAGTCTGTCACTTTATATGGCACATAAAATCCATGTCATGCCATACACCCAACATGTGCTTTGTTTGCATGAATTAAATGTCCTAGTCAGGAATGTGATTCAAAGATACATATATTACCTAAACAATTTGAGATTTTTCCCCTTGTAGATAGTATACATAATTTATTTTTAAAAGTTTTTTTTCTCCATAATTTATCACTCCGTTGCACCAGATTCAAGAGGGCCACATAAACTACACAGTGAGTCCTAGCTAAAGGAGAAGGACAACCTTTTTTGACTCAGAGAGCTTCTTTGTGTCTCCAGACATTCTGTCTGTACGTTTTGGAGGGCCTCCAGTAAAATGACCCGGGGAATAAAGAAAGATGGATGCTGGTGATAGCGGGCTATCAGTCCCGCCCGCCCATCATCGTGCCCAGGCACATTCATCACCTGCTCAAGCCTGTTTGTTCTAGCACTAAGGCCTTGTGCATTTTTAAACCTCTTGATCTAAATAGAAATTGATTTATTGTCTTTCTATGCCGCAGTGCTTCGGTGCTTCTGTCGGACGTGAAAAATTTGTTTTGCCGATGGGTTCCGTTTCTTTTTTTATTTCTCGACCTGCACAGGGAAATAAAACAGGGATTATAGGGATTCTTGGAGATGTCCACAAGGAGACGAAGACGCTGTGGAGACGCTGTATAGGAGTGCACTGCACAAACACCTTCCTGTGTTTGAAGTGAAGTGAACTCGCCTCCGAGTTCACAATGTGATGGGAAAAAAAGTAATTGGTTCACAAATTATCTATACAATGTAAAGCAGAATGGATATGTAGTAGGCAAATGACATATTCACTGTGGTAGTCTCGGGTTCCTTTCCTGTCAAGCTGCTTTCGACAAGCCAGTTAGGGTCCCGACTCCTAAGTGCCATTCGTGGTTTACTTTTAATGCTTTCATTGACGTCAGTCCTGTATCCCTGCACACACTACCCTAGAGTTACATGCAACACGCACACACACACACACACACACACACACATACTCCCTGGAGCTTGAGAGCATCCGCCGATGTGGTGAACAAAGGTTGCATGTTGATGTAGCTCTGAACAATTATTGTTGACTGTGTGGGAGGATTCAATGTGGTGATTCACTTACCTACAAACATCGCAAACTATTCATTTTGTTAATGGGCATCTATGAGTTACCATAAGGACCACAAATTATCGCTTATGAATGAATGGAGAGGGTCTACCTTGGTGGTCCAAGAAAAACAATTTATTAAATTGTTGAAAAAAAAAACTCAAACTAATGTTTTGACCAGTTATTGACAAGATGCAGTCAATATTGCATTGTAAGACCAACATAGACGAGAACCGTCTCGTTCATCTGTTTTGCCCTCCTCCTGGGGAGTATTATTTTTCGAAAGTGATTTAAATTAAATGCGAGGCAAGTGTCACCATTATCACAGAGCCGCATGTCCTGGCACTTTCCTGAGAAGGGGCTTGCTTTCATTGCCATGGAAACTGACCCATCATCATCGCCATGGTGATTCAATGCTGCTACCTGTCATTTTAATCGCATGGTGCAAGGTGGTGGTGATGTGTGTGTGTGCGTGTGTGTGTGGGGGGGGGTGTAGGAAATGTTTCTTTTCCAATGGCTCATTTGACTGCATATCTACTGTCCATTAACTTTTAGTCTGATTTTTGGTTATCCTGACTCCCATTAAAACCATTATAATTTTTTATATTCCTTTGAAACCACTAAAGCATGGCATCTCTTTTATCAAGTCTAATTAAATATCCTTTGACTCTTGTGGTTGTCTTGGTAGAAACAAATTCTTATCTACAAATGTATTTCTGTGAAAGTGTTTGAAGGTACAAAAGTACAACTGCAGAACTGTATATCAGATCAGGTCAAAATACTGGTGCAAGCCATTTAAGTTGTTTCATACTTTCTGAAGTTACTTCTGAAACAGTACATACAAAATACAAAATAAAAACATTCGAACAACTACTCTTTTTTTTGTTCTGCTTCACTTATTTATTACTGGTTGCCAGGTCTTGGTTCAAGTCAGACATTTGCTTTTCCCCTACATAGAGAACACAATGGCTGTAATAACAATGCCCATGTCTCATTACTGCCCTGAACTCTCCCGACCTCGCCTGCCCTGTTAAAAATGAATGCTGCCATATTGGAAGGCCTCTTAAGTGCTATTCCCTGTTCTTCCCTACATGAGCCAATCAAGGGCATTGCCTCCATCTGCCGGCGTGTCCAAATTTGATGAGTCTCCCGACATCCTAAGGCTTTTAACGGCGCGTCCTCACACTCGAGCATGCAGGAGTCCAGTCCTCTCAGAGTTAACGGAAAGACGGCACGGAAAGAACAGGCAGAAACATGGGCCAGGTGGAGACGTCCGCACGCCGCGCGGCGCCACCGTCAAAAAAGGCCGACCGGGGGAAAGGGAAGTGACACGTCGGCGCGTCGCTAAATAAAGGATGAGGTAATAATGCGCAGAAGTGGTATGCGCCCCTGCCTCCTAGAGATCCCATTTACGGGCGCCCTTCAAATATTTATCATCGTCAGGGGCTCCCGACCAGTAGAGACGCATATTGTTCTCCCCTCAGAATAATAGATTGATGGCGTGTCCCCCCATCCACTCCCACCCCCTGCACGCCGACATCAACACCGGCCGGAGCCAATCTTTTACACTTACGTCCCTCTCCACGGGAGACCCTGAAGGCCATCAGCAAAACATCATGGCTCGCTCATAATACCGGGAGTGTGCATGTTGACAAAGTGTTATTAAGTCACTGCTTGTTCTGCATTTGCCTTAGGGGGGCCTTGTCTTCCAACGGTTGGGGAAACAATTCTTGGGAGGAAACATGTGCACTCAAACCTGGGCAGTAGGCTGTCTTGATGTCCTATTGGTGTGGGGCTGTGTGGGGTGGTTGGGGGGGCTGGGGTGAGTACCTTCACCAAGATTAGGAACATTCTGGAGAAACAGATTATGGTGTAATCCTATTAGCCATATTCATATTGTGTGTTTCCAGTGGCCCGTGTGTGATTGTTGTGTTCCCTGTCAGGATGAAGGGAGGTCATTTTGAGCTGCCACTGCAGGGAAAACCCATTCCACCCGCTCTTTTCTCAGACTTTATTGTTGTTGTCATTATCTCGTTTTGGGATAACGAAGCACCGATCGTCTGACTCAGCACAATGGGGTATTACAAGGAGACAACGATAGTGAGGGAGACAAGCTTTTAATCCTAAACCTACTGCGTTATTTACACACACACTCACACACACACACAAGTTTGAATAGGAACACACACACTCATCCAAGCTGGTGGAGTAACACAAGCACACACACACACAAACTTGTTTAGAAAATCTAGACATAGACACACAAACACAAAAGTTCATCTCAGCCAATTCCGTGTAATAAAAGAAGACCATGGACATTTGTTTACATTTAAATCCTGATGTAGAGCAGAATCTTTGGATTCACAGTCCAGTTGGCAACAATATGGAACACAACCAACTCCACCCCCCCTCCAATCTTATGACACAAGCAGTAAGCTCTGCTGCACCAAAACTCCCCTCCAAAATTAGGTCTTAAGATAATTTTTTTGACTCCATTTTCTCTCCATGTTCTAACTTTTCACTTTCAACTAGCACTGATTTTTTTTAAATACTCCCCTAACCCATTGGACCCCTCTATCTCCAACAGCTAACCAAACCCTTTTTTAATATTGTCAAGTGAACCGTGAGATGGCATTGAATACCATCTTGTGGGTTCATGGCAACCAAATCATTATCTAATAATTCTTCATAATTTCAGTCATAATATGTACCATTTGAATTGTCACGCTGGGTGATGTATTAGGGTGCTAAGACTCGATTCCAAATTCTTTTTTTTTCACACTGTGTGGTTGACAATGATTCATTTAGGAGGGTAATTTACAGAGCATGAAGAATATGGAGGACTGTGCACTGAAACTAATTGGTAGCCTGTGTTAAAATGGCAAAGGCACTTTTTGAGGGCACTGTCGGAAAGTATAAACAGTGCTATTGAGGAAATTATATGGAGAATAATTTTCTGTGAATCCATGTAGGAACAACCACTAGCAGACTGTAAGGTACCTTGTGCCTAGTGCTCTCTGAAACTCCCCAAAACAAGAAACCATATGTCTAAAAGTAAGCTTAAAATTGATAATCTAAGACCATAGCATTAATTCCCTGTAATTCTGTTATCCATTTTAACAAAATGTTCTGTTTCAGAATAGTAGGCTATACCTTGCTTCTGATAGTGGGCCAGAGTGAGTCCAAACAAATCCACATTGATCTATTTTATTCGTGTTTTTCATTTACAAGTTGCACTATAATTCGATATGGTTTACAAGAGTTTTAAGCCTCAGATCGAGGCAAGGGTTCAGGTTTTGCCTCACTTCAGTCAGATCATTTTTTACATTTCCCATCAACTAACTCCTCTCCTTTGATGTTGAAGTGGCAAAATCAGACGCAGAGGAACAACAGACTCAATACAGCTTCCATCTCTGTCCTGGTCATCCCCAGGAGGAAATACCTCCTGGCCATAACCACTTCTCACTTGATGGAGTAACACTAACAGGGAGAAAGTAATTAATAGTTGTTAGAATTGCTTTAAAAGAACCAGCACCAACATGTTTGTGTGTCTGAGTGTGTCTGAGTGTGTCTGAGCGTGTGTGTGTGTTTGTGTGTGTGTGTGTGTGAATTTGTGTGTGCAGGCATTCCATGATATGTATAAATGCAATTATGGGGTGATGGACACATCACCCAAACACAGAAAAGAAAAATGATCATATAAAACATAATTGGTTATTAATTTGCAAACAATATACTGAATTGGTTTCAAAACAAAAATCGTTGTGTTTAGAGACAGTTAATAATGTGATGTTAGTGTTTGCCTTGCTAAATGCCCACTGTGTGAAAGCCCGATGCTGTGATATTCTGCTGTATACAGCTCTGGAAGAAACTGAGACCACTGCACTTTTTTCTTTCATTTTTAAAACAGTTGAGAAGGACAACTTTGAGTGAGGGTAGCATTTGAGAGGCCACTGCAAATAGTACCCTTCTGTTCCTCACTCAAAGTTGTCCTTCTCAACTCTTTTAAAAATGAAAGAAAAAGGTGCAGCGGTCTCTCAATTTTCTCCAGAGCTGTATATTGTGAGGTAATAATTATTTGTTGTATATTCATGTTTAAAATACAGGATAGCTGGATATTTAACACGCACATACAGACAGATAAACACACATGCAGGCATTATTCTGTATATAGAAGAGAAGATGACCACAGAAGAGAAAAGATCCCTGACCTGTGAAATAAGAGTATGACCACCAAGACGAAGGCCAATCAACTCAATGACAATCACTCTGTCTGTTGTCACCTTCAAACCGTGTCCTTCAAGAACACGGGCCAATCATTGCCAGGGTCAAAGAAGTTGTCCCTCAAACCAAAATGGACCAAAATGGAATTATGCTAGGTCTATGTTCACCAAGGCATAAGCGCCCAAATGTTAGTGGACACAGCCCTATTGCACCAAGACATGCTCTTTTGCATTGATAAAAATTAAAATTTTAAACAATGTCAATGAGTGACAAATGTAATTGATCTTGACTTGACTTTAACCAGACACCTCCATTTCATACATTGTGGCAGAGGGAACTGCAAAGGCTCCAGGTTAAGGGTGAGTGGAAGAGAGGAAGGGGTGTGTGCATATTTACTGTGTCACAATTGAATTCATACACTTCTGTGTCATGAAACATTTGTTATTTTATGACACAATATTAATATGCAATTATAAATCAAATGCAATTCCTATGATTTTTTGGTAGTGTTGCTATTTTGGTTATGCATGAGACTGGCTCACCCACGTGGGTGGAATAATTCCATGATCGAAGCATTTGGCTGGTCCCTATACCACCAATAATTCTCTTCAACTTGTTAGATTCATGAAATCATTCTGCCTGAATAATGAATGCATTTGAAATCAAAATAAATGATGTATTCATTTATTCCATGTCCCAAAGGCACTACGGTCTTGGCCTCCAGAGTCCAGTCAGCGTGGACAGAGCTGCTCGGACGAGCCTCCGTCCCACTGCACAGCAATCTCCTCTAACGCCCCATAGGGGAAGAGGACCATGCTCATTTGAACATGATCTTATTATTGTTTTACGTTAATGAATATTTGTGTTTTCTCTGAGCAACTTTTATGGGCATTCACTTACCTAGTAGGAAACCGCAGTTCCTATTTGCCCGTGATGTGGGTGCAATTCCCTGGTCGTCTGCCACTAGGTAATTAAGCTCTCCATCACGCTGTCCAAAGCCCTGCAGTGTCTCCTTTGTAATATACAAGTTATTTACGCGTGGAAATATTGTGCAGAACATTCCACAAAGGAAGTACTGGATTTATGTATTCTTCTTCCAGGTTTTGTGTGCATCCAAGAAAGTATATGCCATTTGAAACTTTCGTTTATCAATATTTTAGGTGTGATAATATACAGTAAGTTTGGCATCTTGTTGTTTTGTAGTTCAAGTCTATATCATTCAGGTGCATTTAATTTCCCCCTTTAAAACCCATCAATATCCAGTGAGCTATGGCACGTTTTTCTATGTTTGTTTGTTTGTAGTTATCATGTTGCTATTTTTTTCTATAGAGAAAACCACCCACCCACTACTACTACCACTTAGACTCATAATTACACATGTCATTCATCTGGAACACTTATAGTAATGCCTATGTGCACTGCCATAACTCATATAAACCCATACAACTACATTATAACAGCTGCAACATGGTCTTTGCTTCACATTAAACCAGCCCACGTTTTACCCTTCAGTACAATTACTACATACAGTTGGGTGTAATGAGATACGTCTCTATTGGATAATCACCATCTCCTATCAGCAAATATATACAAACACACCTGAGGTGGCATGGTGAATGGCCAATGCTCAGAGCTTTACTCATTTGACAGCTGAGTAGCCCAAGAGCACGGTTGCGGTTCTATATCGTCAAACTCATAAGCGGTCAGATCACTTGTCCGCCACAGAACTGCCTCTCGTGGCTTCATCACAGAGGGATAAAAAACAACAGCTTGTAAGTTAAAAAATCTCAGCATTAATTTTTGATGTCTGTCGCTGAATAATATATGTATCGCTGTAAACCATAAATGTTGAATACCTACTTATGCACACCCACACACACACGGGCGTAGCTTTGAATTACTGAACAGTGTTTCCAGCAAAGGAAATGTTTTGTCCATGTACTGCTCATCACCATATTCCTAAAAGAGTTCTTAAAAATCCTTCAATGTAACTACAGTATATAGTCAAGTGATATGCTATTGACAAAGTTTTCAAGTTGCTTCTGCAATGTTTGCTTGCGCCATAAAACCATATTTTACTATGTACATGAGCAGAAGAACTGAAGTATAGGTTCCCATTCTACATTTCTGTTTAATGTTAGAACTAAAACCTGCAAACTTTAATGCGGTTTGGACATTCGTTTCCACGATAACAGCATTTTGGGGCTCATTGAAAATGCTCATTTTTGAAAAGGGGTTTCAAAGTGCAAGTTTTTTAAAACGACACTTATCACCTCTGTGGTCCTGTTATGTTTACTAAACGAACTCAGGTGCACAAGTTTCATTTCATGGCAAACGATTTAGCCTGTACATTTCTGTATCTATTTTGTTTCATTATTAGGCTATTATCTAGTACTATTTCGATATTTTAGAGATCTCAAAGCGCTCATGCAAACCACGTCAAACGCAGCCCCACAGGTCCTTGGGTCTTTGAAACGGACACCTGCAAAATTACAACTTTGCACAGTGCCCAGTTTTCGAGATAATCGTGAGACACTCATCGTCCTAAAAATAAAACCACACAGACAGACAGGCGGACAGAGATTTCATGCATTATAGTATAGATAATGATGTGCATCTGGTTCAATTCTATACTGCCCCCAGCGAGAGTAGCGAGTGGCCCATTCAAGACTCACGTTACATGTTATGGTACATAATGTTGAGGTACAACATCCTGTTAAGTTTGTTAAGTGAACTGATTCACTGATTGAAGGGGAAACATCAGCCATTTGTTATTATGTGCATGGACGAAGAAAGTCCTCAATGAAACACTCACTGTAAGTGGCTTAAACCTACAATTAAAAGTTGTTTTAAAAGTCGTTCTCAGAGAGAGAGAAAGAGAGGAAAAAAGAGGAGAGAGAGAAAGTAGACGGGCGGGTGCATGCTCAGCCGGTTGATGGATTTGCAATTGATTTCCAGACAACGTGAGCACAAGCTGTGCAAAACAAATGGCTGTAATAAAGATGGCCGCCAACAGAACTCTAATCACAGGTCCTCCGTCCAATGCAGTAACCCCTTACAATACCCACTGGTGTTGTACTCTTCACTCAGACTGGTAAGAATAATGGGCTCAGCAAAAGTTAACACAGGCAGAGATGGCCTCATGGCCCTTTAAATTAGTCAGAAATGAGAGGAAATTGAGTCGGGGAGCAGAGGAAGTATTGTATTAAAGCCAGGAAGGACATAGATCTTCATTGCCCGGACTGTCACATTTAATTGACCAATCACCAGAAGATAGATACATTTCCAATTCAGGAAAAGGGACTTCACTGCTTTCAGATACTAAGCTGTATTTTGAGACACTCAATCAAATCCATCCAATCAATGTTCTACATTTACATTTATTTCCACATCGCTAACACGCAATGAAAAGTCCCTCGTGTGCACTCACAAACCCCAAAATCAGGACCTTGGCGTTCTACGCAGAGGAAGCATGATAGTAAACAATGTAATGAGTAAACACTGTGTTGGTGTATTTTTACCCCCAACACCAGACTTACTATTGAGAAGATCCTAGATTGGCCACAGTGGCCTCTTCAGAAAAGAAAGCCCCAAGATAGGATTGGACAAACAATTCCTTTCCAAAAATCGATTCACTCTCTAGACCATAACGACCTCACCCTACTCCCTGTCTTTTGAGGGAATCAAAAGTGATCCAGGAAAGAATGACAAAACAGTAAAACTCAGGAAAATACATTTAGGAGGACAAAGGCCTACAGAAGGACAAACAGTACATTTACCCAGTTATTGCTCTGTATACATAGGAGAAGTGGGGTGCAAATAAGGGGAATTTGTAGGGCAATGTCAGAGTATGGAGGAGTTTGGAGATAAACAATCAATTAATCATTTTTTGTGATTCATTATTTATCGTTTGTATTGATTTGCTGGAAACCGTAATCGCAGAACTAGAACAAGGCATTCAAAAAATTACAAATGATTCTTTCACCTGAAAACATGCTACATGTTAAAACTGCAGAGAGAAGTGGAATAACTTATTGGCCTGTTAAAGACAGAAAGCAGAATTCTTTATTCATCGCACTAGGCAGAAACACTGAACAATGATCGACCCATTTACGTTCTTGCTCTCAAGTTAAGGACAAATAATCACAGCAAACATCTAAGCAATAAGGAACATAGAGAGCAATTTAACCTCTGATCCAAAACATATTAGTGGTCTTCAATTTAGTCTATCATAAGTTGTACAAATCCAACGTTGGTCATCATGAAAATATTTGAACTGAATTTTAGAATCATTACATTTACCCTACCCTCTGAGGCCATGCATTGGAGTTGCCTATCACTCTAGATGAGCTTAGGAAAGCCATCCAATCAACAAAAAAAGGCTGATCTCCAAGATGATTCTATTTAGCTAAAAAAGGACAAGCCTCTAATTCACTGCGCTTCTTAAGGACCTTTAAGTCTTCTGAACTGTGAAGTTAAACTCTATGCTTAGGTTTTGGCAACTCGGTTGGAGCACTACATGGTCCACTCATTAGCTCATTAGCTATCCTAATGAGGTATTGTGCAGGATGGAGATTGGTACAGCACAATTATATTTTGACAAAACTCGAAACATTTGTAGCTCCAAGTTACCAGAGTAAATGTGTGTTTTATAATATTGTATAGTATTATTTGTGGTTAACTGGACTTTTAAGCTGTTATCATGTTGCTTGCTAACTTGTTTAGATAATACGATGTGTACGTTCTTTGGTTCCTTGATATAGATGTAATGTACTCTATTTTGATGGATATCAACATGGGTGATGGAGGAAATTGGCCTAATTATCTAATACCATTGTGTCTGAATGCTGTTGGTTTATGTCTATAATGGTTGTGTGATTCGTAGACAGCAGGGGGATGGTGTCCCTAGGCAGCAGGGGGATGGGGTTCCTAGGTTACAGGGGGATGGGGTTCCTAGGTTACAGGGGGATGGGGTCCCTAGGTAGCAGGGGGATGGGGTTCCTAGGTTACAGGGGGATGGGGTTCCTAGGTTACAGGGGGATGGGGTCCCTAGGTAGCAGGGGGATGGGATTGTAAGGAATGGATAGGTTGTACTGGTAATTTTTGTTCATGTTTGATTGTCATTCTTTGTGCACTGCCTTGGTCCATTATATAATAGGGTAGAGTGCAAGGGTGGTGTGTGGAAAACAAGGATAATGGTATGTGTGTGTGTGGTTGGGGGGGGGGGGGTCAACAACAAAAAGATCATGTCTTGTTTGCCCTGTGACAGTGATGGTGCTTCCATTTATACAACAGACTGGAATCGTGGAAAACCAATGGATAATACATAATAACTGACAACAAAGATGGCTGTCCTGATGTTTACCCAAAATACAGAGAGAAACCTAAGAAACAATCAATAAAATACTATTACATGGAACATTTTCCAATTCAGCAACTCAACAACTTCCTGGAAAAATATATATTTTTCCTCACCCCAGCATCCCCTCTCAGTTTATAATACAAATTGAGAATACAGAAAGATAAAGGTGCTACAAACTGCTCCTGGAGACGGGTTGAATGGTCTTTTCAATGAAAGCCACAAAGGTATTTCTCAGTCATGCATGAACTGTTAAACCCACTGTATCTCTGTATTCATACGCCTCCTTAGCATGCCAGCCAGTCCACTAAAACACAGTCATTATGGGGCCAAGAGTATCTGCAACGCCCTGATAAAGTCCAGAACAAATTGAAGTTCAGAGCCATTTGCAATTTTCTTACATTAATGTGTTTTTCCCCCTCCAACTGTCTGCCACAACGGCAAACACAAGAATAAAGAAGAGACTAAACAACATATTCAGAATACAAAGTAAGATGGAGTAAGCACATATACATATATTTAAATATATATATATATATATATATATATATATATATATATATATATATATATATGCATGTGTGTATGTGTATGACCATGGCTGTTGAGTTCTGCATTTACCCACTGTTAAATGTGTTTCCCGATAATGCATTTGCATATGAATTACAATACAACAGCGTCAAAGGAACACACCTGGGGTAGCCCATTCAATTAGTTTTCTATTCATTTAAATTAAAGAAGTAAACATGGATCAACAGCTAATCAAATGGTTTTAGCTACGCTAACCTTTGTCATAAGGTTTTGGATGAATAGCTGGGAAGTCACTGTCTGAACGGTGGGAGGGTCTAGAGAAATGGGGGGAGGGACGGGGGGCGGATCTACTGAAGTGGGTGGAGTGACGGGGGGCGGATCTACAAAAGTGGGTGGAGTGACGGGGGGCGGATCTACAGAAGTGGGTGGAGAGACGGGGGCGGATCTACAGAAGTGGGTGGAGGGACGGGGGGCGGATCTACTGAAGTGGGTGGAGGGACGGGGGGCGGATCGACTGAAGTGGGTGGAGGGACGGGGGGCGGATCTACAGAAGTGGGTGGAGGGACGGGGGGCGGATCTACAGAAGTGGGTGGAGGGACGGGGGGCGGATCTACAGAAGTGGGTGGAGTGACGGGGGGCGGATCTACTGAAGTAGGTGGAGTGACGGGGGGCGGATCTACAGAAGTGGGTGGAGTGACGGGGGGCGGATCTACTGAAGTGGGTGGAGTGACGGGGGGCGGATCTACTGAAGTGGGTTGAGGGACGGGGGGCGGATCTACTGAAGTGGGTGGAGTGACGGGGGGGCGGATCTACAGAAGTTTGTGGAGTGACGGAAGGCGGATCTACAGAAGTGGGTGGAGAGACGGGGGCGGATCTACAGAAGTGGGAGGAGAGACGGGGGCGGATCTACAGAAGTGGGTGGAGTGACGGGGGGCGGATCTACAGAAGTTTGTGGAGTGACGGGGGGCGGATCTACAGAAGTGGGTGGAGAGACGGGGGCGGATCTACAGAAGTGGGTGGAGAGACGGGGGCGGATCTACTGAAGTGGGTGGAGTGACGGGGGGCGGATCTACTGAAGTAGGTGGAGTGACGGGGGAAGGGGCAGGCGAGAGGGAGGTTCGGGAGGAAGGTTTATCAACGGCCCAGTCTCCCTCTCATTGCACCCCTTTTTCTCTTTGTCAAGAACGGTATGAGTTTTACTGGACAAAAGACTGTCCCAGTTGTGTCAACTGAAGTTCAAGTCAAGAAACTATTGGATGGTTGTTTAAACCGACACAGATGCTGGCTTGGATTCATTTCAACACAAAGATGAAAGTCTTCTTACTGCACCGTGTTTGGAATGCTAAGACTGAAATGCTTTATACAGTGTGGTGCTCCTGTAGTTCACATCAACACACTGCTGACATGTGGTTTCTTCACACCGAGACAGCACGTTTTGGTGGACAGGGACATGTTCAGCAACAGCACAAATAATTCCTCCAAATAGACTGAGGATTGTCATAAAAATGCAAAAAGCAGATAGACTACAATTCTGTAACATGGCCTAGCTTTGATATAGCTCCAACAATCTTTTTTGCAAGAAAGTGCTTTCTAAAGTCTGCAACAATGACCAAAATCATAGGCAGCTAATGCAAACAATTTTACAGATTAATAACCAGTTCAAATGCCAGTTGGCACTCCACATTTTAAGATAAACTACATAATTTAATGACCATTTAGGTGCAGCATTTATTATCATTACCGCTACATTATTAATGCTTATGCATGAATTATTCATAGATGGTAATACAAAAACCACTTTGACTTTTGACAGAGAGAAATAGGGGGCTGTGAGTAAAGGAGCACTTGGAGAGTGGAGAGGGAACATTGCAGTGGTATGACTTATTTCAATCTCACAGTCACAATGAATGTAAAAAAGCAGTTTTAGAACCAAGTTCATTGTATTCGGCTGATTGATTTTCTCACATTCCAGTGAGGTTGTAGGAGTTGATTTGCATTATTGTTTAGCTTGTATTCAGTTAGGCCTCCGATTGCACAAATAAACGCAACCCAAAATAAAACACATGTATACACTTACACTATAGGAATCAGCCTTCTTCTCAGTTGCTAACAAAAGTTGTATTATTTCTTTTCCACGCTAAATAGTTGCCTCGCTCAAGTAATTCAGTAAACATCTGCAGTTGGGTGGAAGTGTGGGCTACTGGGGTAACAGGTGCTTTTTGTGACACAGGGAAATGACAGAGCTGATTGGTAAAATGGCTCCCTCACAAAACATGCAGCTGTTGTTACTAATCTGTCTTTATATCCATTTCTAAACCCAAGAAACCCGGCTCCCTGTTTTGGAGGTTCTTTTTTGAAGACAGCGCTCTGCCATGCCTTGCACTGATTATCAATTCAGACTGGTAATTTATTTTCTACAACTCTACAATTGGTTAAAAGATGAGTGAGATTGTCATATTTTTTTTTTTACTTCAGACGACCACAATGCCGAGAAAGAAGCGCCATTAATCATTAGTCAATTTGTGACACTCAAATTAGACAAGCTCTCAAGAAGGTCTGGTTTTACTAAACGATTTGTAATACAAAAGAAACTTTCGTAAAAGAAACGACAACCTCTTATCTCATTTAATAGAAGCAAGCTTCTTTTTTGATTTCACCACCAGTGTTCCCTGCCTGCCTATCCTCTGAAAATCAACACGAACATGCATTTATTTGGGGAGTGAGGGGATGTTGGGTGGACGGGAGGTTGTTCGGTTTGACTTGTCCTTGCTGGTGTCTACAGACGTGCGATAAATAATCTGAGGACGTCCTCTGCAATAAAAGCCAGTTAATTCCACGCGGGTCTGAATTCCAGCGCCTGCTGCAGATACTAACACAACAGTTCCATTAAAGCAAAATTAAGCGCCACAAAGGCGGCGCCTCAGCAGAAATATACAGCGCAGCCTGTCACATTAACATAAAGCATGGCCTTCAGAAATTATTAGCCTCTCTAATCTCAGGAACACTCAGACGCAGCATTGCACTGTTCAAATGACCTGTCCATGTTGATGCATGGCTGTTTTTTTTCCGTTCATGGCCCTCCACTTCCTGGTGAGCGGACTTCCTCAACGACTTCCTCTCTCCTCTACCTCTCTCTCTCTCTTTCTCTCTCGTTCCTCGTTCCCCACCCCCCAATCCAGATTTATGTGAGGGGGAATTGAGGCGCAGGCTCATCGAAGGAGTAGGAGCCACAACACAAACGGGTGGGCAGACAAGATGAGAAAGGTGAAGGTCGGCCAGCATATTATCCGCTGCTTATCAACACCGCATTAGCACGGCTCTGATCCGCACTCGGGTTAAACCTGAGACAGACTCCCTTCGATACCCACTGCCACTCTATCGCTCTCCCTGCCACCCACCCACCCACCCACCCACCACCGCTGCTCCTCGTCTACCCAGCCTCTCTGGCTCCTTCAAGAAAAAAAGGTAATAACAATGACACTAAAGCTTATCTCAACACCCCCCCCCCCCCCCCCCAGCCGAACACAAACCTCACTCCTCCTGTCCTCAAACCACCTGCCCTTCCACCCAGTACTCCATCCTCGATTGGTTGGTTGAGATTCAGAAACTCAACCTGTGATTAAAGTTTGGCAGTCAGTCTGTGCATAATAGACAGCACTTTACGGATGGTGGTCGCCGGAGGGGAGGGGGTCGGGGGGGGGGGGGGTCGGGATCGATGGGACTGATCTAGCACACGGCAGGGGCAGATATAAAGACCAGTCAAGGGGAAAATAGACTCTCAGTCACCCCTGCCGATCGCTCCGATTGCCTGCCAGGCTGCAGGCTTGGCCTCAATGGTATGCCTTCATCAGTGCATGCCGTTAGCCCCTCAGCGACGCTCAAAGTGCTGGACCTCCCCTGCCACTCTAACATCTCTCTCTCTCTCTCTTTTTTTTTCATTGATTGCATTATCTTCTTGATCAAATGTTGAGATTCAATTCAAGCTTGAATCTGGATATGTGGTTTGAAGGGGCTTTATATACCACCGGGCATGGAAATTTTTTTTGACAGGCCTTGACAGGTTGTTAGGCTAAAAGGTCAGGAAGGTTGCAGATACACTTAAGGTTTTAGTGAAACATTATTGGACATGAAGCATATTGGAAGGGATTTTAATTGCTGGCTGTGATGACTGAATTGAAGTTCCATGTTTTACTGAGCAATTCACTACAAGGTCACAGTTCAATGCCGCTTTATGGACTTTGATATAACTTTTAATGAAATAGACTGTAGATAGACGGGGATTGAAGGCAAGAGAGAATGCAGTGTTGATAAAATATTCAAACTTTGTAAAAGACTTTTAAGCACTGTAGTGAGGTGTTAAAAAGACAATCTAGAGAGGGGTATGTCTCAAGATATGAGCCTTTCAAGTGAATATGGCTTTCATGGGATTTTTTTTTCTATGTTCTTACATTTTCTTCACTGCACTCTACTGTCTGTACTACGATGCCCTTCCAGACAACCAGATGGTTTTGGATTGCTAAAGTCAAATCCACTCTGTCCCCCAAAAAAACACATGCTTATAATAGTAACGACAGAGGCAGTTATTGTGCATAAAATTAGTCGTTCAAGTGGCTATTTACAACAGTCCTTCAGGACAGACAGCACTTCCCTAGCGCCGTTGCACAACGCTAACATCTCTCCAGACTGTCGTGATTCAATATTAGTATGCTTTAAAACTACACCCATATTTATTAACTGTGCGTCCAATGGGACAATAACAAACTTATGTATTATGTATCTCCTTGCACACATTACGATACACTTGGGGGAACAGAGGGGGGGGGGGGGGCGTTTATGACATTGAAGGCTGGAAAATTGCTAGAAGTCATATTTACCCTTTGCAATCTATATTTAGCTCTCAAAAGATTAGCCAAGGAACCCTTAACCACACTTCTGACAAGACACACAAAGGGAATGATTTCCCTTTGAAATATCGGGCTGCTAACTATCAGTGTCTCATTGCGTTTTCAGCGAGGATCTGACTGGGGGAGAGGGGACAGGAACTTGAGCCCTTACACTTCTCCATCGCCCGTGGCTCTTGTCCCAGATCTCTTTAGGATTGCTCTAAGGAACCGTGTATCCAATAACAGGGTTAGAATACTACCTACAGTTTCTACAGACATGAGGGGGGCAGGTCTCCACTGAGCACTTGGATCCATGAATCCTGTAGCATGACATGAGGCTTTATGTAAGTGTCTCTGTGTCTGTGGCCATAGGAGTACGTGTGGCTTATGGCACCATATTCGACAGTGAGAAACAGACGGAACAATTTGGAACTTAAATGGGTGTATTTTTCCTGAGTTATCTGCCATGCTGTAACTCATCTAAATATAAATATTTGATTGTTTTAAATTCAAGCTTAGACATTTGGCAGTCGAAGAACAGAAGGTCAGCAGCAGAATACGTCATTGAGACTATTACATTTCTACAGAACAAGTTTGATAAGCTTGTAATTGTTGAATCCCCATTGGTACTAGCAGCTGCAGTGCACAATTAGAGTTGTGCAGAACAGATTTGACAAGGATCCAAGGATCCAGGTTCACAATGACTCTTATTGAGAGACTTGTTGCTCTTGTTGGTTAGTTGTAACGGATTCAAATTCTTGTACTCACTATTTTTACTGTTGATTTACCATTTTTACTGTTTTTCTACAGGTACACAAGTTTGCACTTTTTGTCGTTTAATTGTAACTTGTTTAACTGCATGCTCTTATGGTTCTTCCCTTTGGCACTTATTTGGTTTTCACAATATATGCTTCATGTTTTGGCTGCTCGCAATGTTTGGGGCTATCTCGTTGTAATGGAAGTCGCGTTGGATAAAAGTGTCTGCTAAATGCATAAATGTAAATTTAAATATTTGATTAAACATTAGTCAGTGTGCACAGTATGAATACAGAGCCAGTGAAATGCAGCACTTAACTGGAAGTGCAAACAGCAATAGCTTCTGAACAGTGACAGCCTTATTTAGATGTTGTTCTATAAGATATGGTGTGTGTGTACTGAACTTGTCAAATGTGTTATCATTCCAATATGCTTATACTGAATTCTCCGGAAGTGGGCAGCACTGCAGCTCCCCAGATAAGTGTGTGTAAACTAAGGCTTTACAGAATCAGCCTGAGTTGGACTCTGACCTTGGCCCCTTTGATGCATATCTTCCCCTCTCTCCCTGCCTTTCCTGTCACACATCACTTACAAACTCTTCAATAATGCATGAAAAATGCAAAATAAAATATATTTTTTTAAAGTACACCAAGTCTAGCCTTTCTTCAACAAGGCACAACTGTTGAGGTATAAGATGTAGTTGCATGGAAGGATTTTGTTTCGACTGGTAGCGCTGATGTGTTTTACCATCTCACAACCTGAGATCTTACTCAGCCTGTGTTATTTTATCCTCAGTTTCATGCACACACATGCATATTATTGTTTTAGATAAATGTCAATGTTAATGCCTTTCTTAATTTCACCTTTAAAACTGTATATGAATTTATTTTAATTGACTATTGTAACTGACTACTCAGTTCCATATCAAGGCCAAGACTTAAAATATAAGTGCATTTGCATGCACATATAGGCCTTTAACTGACTGGAGGGGTAAAGGATTGAATCGAAAATGAAAAAGAGGGCGTTCATATAAAAAAATGAATTAAAAAAACATCCCCCCACCACAATGGAATTATTAATCATGCAAAACGTGTCAAACTGAGAATAATTATGCGGCTTAAATTGATAAGACTGCTCAACAAGTTCCTAGTGCTGGCTCCCTGTAATCTGGTGTTTTCTATTATCTCTGAATCAGATAACAGTGAGGGAGGGTGGGGCACGGGGTGAGATACTCTCTCCTCTCCCCTTTTTAACTTTCCTCTCTTTCGTTTTTTTTGCCCTAACCCCTTACTCATCCTCCTCATCACCACCAGATCTTCTTGCTGGGCTTTTCTCATTTCCTCTCCGCAACATCTCTCCCTACACTCTCTTTTCAAAAAAAAAAAAAACTCCTCCACCTTCTCATCCTGTCTTTCTCTTTTCGCCATGCTTTTTGCATGATGGAGTAAGTCAACATGGTGAATAGAGGACAAAGAGGAAATATGTTAATGTGCAGACTGCGGAAATGTACGACACATCAGTGAACATTTCCAAATGGCCACCAGCGGAACCTGTACCTGCTAATCTGCCTTTGTTCATAAATGATTGTATTATGTGGTCTCTGGAACTACTCATGATGGGAGCAACAAGGTGGATTAATGTCACAAAACCAAAGTGTTGAAAACTGTAGACTTCATAGAGCAAATCTTGCCCTTAGGGCTGTCAGAATACCTTCAGCGTGTGAAACACAGATGTGATAAGTGGCTCTAACTGAATGAGAGTCTTACTGCTGGTGAAGTTAAGACAGGGTGCAGTTGGTAGAGAGATGACAGAATAGTGCCACACACACACAAACACACACATTTACTTACACGTGGATACACAGTTCTAGGCCACAAACACACTTCACAGAGTTGAGGTTCTTTAACTACTGTACGCACACACTTCACTACAAAAATAAAAACACACACACAAAGATGTAACCCCTCAACAACAAAAAACACTCCTAATATAAACCCTTGCAGTCAGACAGAGAAAGAGATAGAGAGGGACAGACACACACACAAACAAATCCCTTGTCCTTCCGCCGTTGCTTTTTAAAAAGGAAACTTTACCCCCTACTGCTTTTCAGGTTGTAATGGAAAAGAGTGTGTAACATAGACCCTGCATACAAGCCTCATATTGATTGGCATTTGCAGGTTGTTAAAGATTTAATTATAGAGAAACAGGGCCCGAGGTGAGGAGAATGTGGCGGACACTGGGTAACCCAACCCCAAATCACATCACATCTCAAAGGTTGAGGGAATCAAGCAGCTGTGCTAACCAATTGAGCTCACATCGATCAGTAAGACCAAGGAGAGAAGGAAAGAGAAGGCAGATTCGAAACTGGAACACCCACCGACACAAAATGTGATTCAAATATAAATGAAAAAGAAAAGGGCTTGCTGGTCACCCGTCCCAGAAGGGAAAAGCCAAGCTAAATTGATTGCTTTTCTTACCGTAACCTTTCCTACCATACTGTACACCACCGTACGTACTTAATAACTTTTCACCCAAGTGCAGTGCATGAACTCACTGTAAAGGGAGAATCCACCCCAAAAATAATGGACACCTGCTATTACCCACCGTGTGTTTCCCCTTCAGACAAGACTGCTTTCCACCACTCCCTGATTGGCTTCTCGGTGCTGGCCTATTGATCTGAGTCCACAGGAAACAGCGGAGCGTCAGTTGGCACGCTGCCTTCTAATCAAAAGCCCTCATCGCAGATAAGTCAGTGATCCGCTGGCTCAAAATGGCCCCGCCAAGTGTTATAATGGCTTTGGGTAAGTGTAATTGAAACAAATGCCATCGATCGGTGGGCCCCCAACCAGTCACTCTTTCATTCTGCAAATACATTCTGCTGGTCAGGATTGCCAAAGCGGAAGCATAACTGGTTTATGCTGCAGCTCAGAAAAGGAAGGAGGGAGAGGCATTTAATGGTAAAAAATGGTTATGTCTCGCTAATACTTCTTGATAGTGCTTCAGTTAATGTTCGCAGTTACCCTTTAGGTGTAAGTGGACCCCTGAGAGAATTGAATTTCTTGTATCACTTGACTTTGAACCTAAAGGTGATCTTTTACCAACCCCGAACTTGGAGCTACAGAATTAGAACGGCTTAACCAACGATTATCTTGGTTTTAGGCAGATTTCATTAATACCCGGAGCTATTTTGAGTTGGGGATGAAAAAGAAAACTAAATGCCCCTGAAGTTTCAGACTATTCTAGACCACACACAGACCAGACCGTGAGGGCTTTCTCTTGGGCACCCCTGAGGCATTCCATCTCATGTAGGTGTCCCAAAACGTGGTTGAATTTCATGGTTCAGACGATATTCTGCACTTGGTATTCCAAAACATGCAGTTCCCATTCCCATTTGTGTCAGAAGATCATGTCAAAGGTAGCTCACTGGCCTAGAGCAAGAACCACCAAAGCACCAAATACTTGCAGCCCTAGAGGCCGGTGCCATAGCAGGGCAGACCCCTGTGAAACTTACTGCATGCAAAAATCTTAGAAGACAAAAACATCAGGAATTCAAGAAAGGAAGTGATAGGCGGCACAAACAAAACACAAGGCGGCCCCGCAGATTATCAATGGAACTAATTTCAGCTCATGTTCAAAATAATTTTATGGAATTTCTAAAGATGGGTGTGTGGGACCAAAATGATTAAAAAATAAACAATAAAAAACGATTCACGCTTTGTTCTGTCATTCCTCGGACATCAAAGGTAACAGTATTTAAGAGCACAGCAGGGGAGGGCAATCCTTTTCCTCCACTAACTCCTTCCTCCGAAGATTATTCCTCAAAAACACAAACGAGAAAGACAGGAAAAGAGAGAGGAACAGAAGCGGTTTAGGTTTCAGTTTGTTTACTGACTGTGCGCGTCGTCATTGGTTGGATTCAAACCCTGAGTTGTTTATTCATAGTATTATAATAGCCTACTTCTTTGTGATCCGAATATTAGCTTACTGAGAAGTGTCAACAGATTCTTTTTTTTAAACTTCCCACTGTGAGATGATAAAATAGTATTTCCAAAATAAGATTATATTAATAACCAAGACAGGTAATTCCCTTCGCTTGTAATGTTAACTCAATTTAATCTTCCATGTGAAAAATTGTCTTTAAAGATGTATTAAGAGAATTTGGCCGCGTAACAACTTTTTCTCGGCTGGAATGCTAATGCCCAATCAAAATGTAATGTTTATTCATGAAATCAACTCTGGGTTGTAGACGTCTGTACAATTATGACTGGGACTTTATACTGACACGGAAAAAACACATATTAAAGAATAACTGAAAAGTTCTGGGGCTTTTTCTTCCCCTCACATGCACCTGTGCCTCGTAATTGCTTCGATACGAGAAGAAAATGAACACCTCAGTGCCCCCCCCACCCCCCCCCCCCCCAAAAAAGGAAGGAACAAGGCATATCCGATGAAATGCGACAAAGAACTCAAGTCAGTCCATGAAGTGGTGGCGGTGGGTGTCGTGGCTTCCTTCCCACTGATGGTTTCCATTCATCCTGCAGCTCCCACTGGAGCTCGCAAAGAATTAATCCCAGTTTGACACGGAATAGCGGAATTACGTCTACCGGTGTGGCGGTTATCCTGGGATGTATTACAGAGCTAAGTCTTCCCAAAATGTGACATGAATGGAAATGAGATAGTTGAGCCTTTCTCTTCCTCAGGGGAAGAAAAATAGAGAATGGGGGTGTTGGGGGGGATATCAATTACTATTCTCGCTTAGGCTCAGTGAGCTGGGAAAACTGAGGCAGATGTAATGGCTTCTCTATTGGAGTGGGGCTCATCCTGCTTTGAGTTAAGTGTGTATGGCACCTGTGAGAATAAAGAGGTGCACTGAAAATGAAGAAGAAAAAAAGGGCCATCAGATTAGAAGTACATTTCGAAACATTAGTTGTTTGCGCTAACCCCAAGATGAGCAACAGCAATGCTATCTGGATGTCAACGTGCTGGCTCTCTGATGTGAGACATCGGTGTGGTCTTCCAAGTGAGGGTGAATGGACGTCCTTCGGGAATGCAAGGGCTGGCGCTGGTGGTGGGTGGGGACAGGGGGTATGATTCGGGACTCATGTTGTCTACCACCCCCCCCCCCCCCCCGCTCGACAGGAGAAGAATCTGGTGGAATACAGCTGCACAAAACACACACACTCTCCCACTGCCTCAAACGTCTCCATCAAGCTGTTCATTATAACCCGCCTGGCAGGAGAGGGAAAAGCACAATCACTAATTATGTAGCGCCCCCCCCACCCCCTCCGATAAACGTTCCTTACCCAAAAACTTTGCGCCAAATCTGCTTTCTTTCCGTACCGCCCCCCCCCCCCCCCCCCCGATGCTGTAGTCAGAACAGAGCCGCATGGATAACGAGCGCCCGCCTCGCTCCAGCTGGCTGCTTTGATGTGCGGAGAGAGAGAGGGGAAGAAAAGACATTCCAGCATGGACTCTTTATCGTGGCATCATGATTGATTATGCTTGCTGCGTCACAATGAAACGACACACAGCGGATAGACAGAGAGAGAGAGAGAGAGAGAGAGAGAGAGAGAGAGAGAGAGAGAGAGAGAGAGAGAGAGAGAGGAGGATGATGAGTGGGACACTGTCTCTCTTTTCTTCTTAGCTTTTTGCCTCTGTGCTTCTGGACTGTGTGGTCTTACAAGTGTGTAGGTGTGTCTGTGTGGTTTTACAAGTGTATGTGTGTGTGTGTGTGTCTGTGTCCAGAGTTCGGATGCACCGGGGCAGAGACGAGTGTGTTTGGTGTACAGGTGGAGCATCACCACCTGCAAGCATGAGTGTATTTACAGTGTGTGTGTGTGTGTGTGTGCGTAGGGTGCTGCGTGGGTGTTTTTTGGACGCCGGAGGTGCTGAGTCAGCAGTGGGCACGGTGGGATGGCGATCCCTCCGGCTGACGCCGTCCCTACCCAGCCAGTCCTGTTCCCACGCACCGCCGCACGAGGTCACGCTGATGACGCCATCGGGAAACCAAGACAAAGCTCCCCCCCCCCCCCAGTCCTGAGCCTCCGCTGCCCCTCCTCCCTCCCCGTCCTCCGTGTTGCGTGCCTTTGTTCTCTCCTCCGAACCCATCCGCCCACGCGGTGGCCGGGTGGTTCATCTAACTGTAGTGTCGGTGTCTTTTCAGATCTGCGAGGTCTCTCTCTCGTCTTTGGGTCTTCTCCCTCCCAGATGCTCGTTTACATTCCCAACAGCTGTGGGCTGTAGCCCGTCAGCTAACGAACCCACAGGCCCACAAATAGGGAGCAGGCAGGACGTTAAGGGAGTGGGATGTGAGCGTCCAAATGGGCGAGAGCCGGTGTGTGGCCCCCCCAAAAAAGTCTCACAGTCTTTGAGAAAAACGTGTTCTGATTTGGGCTCCATCGGCCAGGTGTGAGCCTCCAATCCCCATGAGAGGGAGGATAAACAAAGTCAGACAGAGACAGAGTCTCTCAGAGGATGAAAACCTTGATTTATTTTTGACTTTCAGTTGATCTTTTGAAAACGTGAATGCACGCCCTGTGCTTACCGCAACCTGTGTCTGTCCTTTCCTTCAAACTCTGTGTGTCACCTCCCATGTGTCTCTCAGTGGTTGCCACACGACACTTCCATTTTGTTCTATCGTTCTCTAACTCCCATATTGTTTTCTTCTCTACCCTCACCCCTGTCTCAGACCCCCACCTCCTTCTCGTCCCCCTCTCTTATTTCATCTTTCCATTATCTCCTTACCCTCTCCTTTTTTCTTCCATCGCATCTCTCTCGTTTCTCCTTTTAACCTATCTCTCCCCATCATCTCCACCCCCCCCTGCCCGCCGCCCCCAGTTTCTTATCTTTGCACTCTCCCTTTCTCTACCCCCAACTCTCACTCTGGAGAGCCGCTTCTACTCTCTATTCATCTCTCTCTCTCTCTCTCTCTCTCTCTCTCTCTCTCTCTCTCTCTCTCTCTCTATGTCTCTCTGTCTGTCTCTCTCTCTCTCTCTCGATTCCCCATTCTAAATATGCATTCCAACAGGGCCATTAATTACCTGTAATTTATACGCGGCCAGACTCCTAACGACAGAATCATTTGTCTACTCAATTACACCAAGTTCTCTTTATCTCCCGTCCTGGATTGGGTGGGGAGGGGTGGGGGGGGGGGGAGTGTGGGTGGAGGAGTGGTGGTAGGGTGTTGTGCTGAGGGGATTTCACCTTCAACTGCACCATCACCTAAACAGAGACTTTTCTCAACCGAGGCAAAGGCACGCAGAACTGTGGTTTGCAGCTGTGTTGACAACTTGCTTTTATGGCACTGACAACCAGATCAAATGTGTTTGCTTCCACGTCATCCATGTTATGTACTTCTGGGTCTGTATTGTGTGCGTGTGCATTCTCCCAAGACATTTCGATAAAATAATGATGCCGATAAACAGTACAGCAGAAGCCAGAGATATAGGGCGGACATACAGTAAGCCCAGAAGATAAGAAACGTCAAAAAATAGAGAAGAACGCGAGCAGACAATAGGCACTGCCTCCCAATAAGTGTCAGCAATGCCAAAGCCACCTTGTCCATCATCATTCTCTCAGTTTCTTTCTCCGTCCCCTTTCCCAGCTCTCCTTCTAGCTCTCTCTCACACACACACACACACACACACACAGACACACACACAGAAGAAGCTGGGTGAAGAATACACGGTATTAAACTGGAAACGAGTCTAATCTTGCTGAGATGGAAATGGGATGACAATACTGTAAATGATCATCACACTGGTGTGAAAACCTTCAA
The DNA here is from genome assembly GCF_054491055.1 of Hypomesus nipponensis. NCBI lineage: Eukaryota > Metazoa > Chordata > Actinopteri > Osmeriformes > Osmeridae > Hypomesus > Hypomesus nipponensis. The sequence continues at coordinate 7,287,561 of NC_140363.1, read as the reverse complement.
TCTGACACAAATCTTGAGATTATGTACAGAACACCAAGTCATTCATGGTGGACTATATCGTAGGCAATTTGGACAGCACAAACAAACATACAAGAGGGCTTATTTTCAGAAGGGAAAGGGATTAGGAGTGTGAGTGTTTTGTGTTTGTGTGCAAGACAGAGCAGATGAGAAATAGTAAGACTGAGAGGCAGAGAAATACCAAGACACAGAATTATAAATGTTGATATATTGAAGTCTGAGCATGTGGAGTCAGGTGAGAGACAAGCGATAGGGGTGGATGCTGATTCGAACACAGAATGAAAAGTGTGAACCTACCATCTGTATCTGACAGAAATACTTATAACACAGAAGCATGGTGAGACAGAGGGGAAAAGAGAGAGAGCGAGAGAGAAGAGAGAGAGAGAGAGAGCGAGCATCAGAGGAAGAAGGCAAAAAGAGAGTGAAGAAGACAGTGAGTGAGAGAGGGGGGCGAGAAAAGGAGAGAGAGGGCAAACGAGGAGTGAGAGATCATGAAATACAAGAAAGACAGAGATAAAAGTTTATGTTTTCATTTCAGCCAATGTTGGAAGCACAACTGTGTGTGTGTGTGCCTTTGTAGGTTTGTGTGGCATGTGACGTGGGTGTGTGTGTCTGAGCGGGGTAATCGACCAGTAGGGAGATAAAGGTAGATTTAACCTCTCGTAAAAGCCTGTGATTCTAAAAAGGCAGACAGCTTGGATATACAGTGGCCCACTGAGACACTGCTGTGGAAAAGTTCATGAACATTCTGGAGCCAAACTGCTCTCTCCGACAATCTGCAGGCTGGGATAATCACATAGAAGGTCAAATAGAAGACACACACAAACACATACGCAAAAAGAAACACGCGGGCCGGAGTTGGGGTGTGTGTGTGTGTGTGAGCAGTGAAAAGCGCAAAACAGAGGGTCTGATCAAAATAGCCTGAGGCATAGACATCAACTTCAGACAAGCATTGTTTGTGGGCATGAAGGTCTGATTATTTACCCTTGTATCTGTGTCTGTGTGTGTGTCTGTGTGTGTGTGTGTGTGTGTGTGTGTGTGTGTGTGTGTGTGTGTGTGTGTGTGTGTGTGTGTGTGTGTGTGTGTGCGTGCGTGTGCGTGCATGTGTCACATGCTCTATCGTCAATGGTACACCACAGGCAAAAGTGCACACATACTTGTGTATGCGTGTTTCACAGGGAGTGTACACTTCACAAATCCTCATTTGTGTGTGTGTGTGTGAGTACGTGTGGCTGGAGTCCACTCAATGAATTATTGAAGGCTGGTGGTGTAAGCACCTGTGGGTGTTTTATGGTCTCCTACTGGCCAACGGCAGTGAGAGTAGGTGGACTATTCTTTCGTCAAGTGCCGCAGATATGACACGCATCACTCTCATCCAGACTCTCCAGCCGCTACTGAAGATTGGGCCGTGATTGCATCTAAGACCCCCCACTAACCCCACTCTGTATTTTGCTCCAAACTCAATTTATCTTTTTCCAGTCACCGCAAAAAAAAAAATAGCATTCAAAAGCCAAGGAGCCTAGTTACATGTGTCATCGTTTTCTAAACCATCATTTTCCTAACTCTGTCCATTACCAAACACTTTGCATTGATGGGACTGTGTAATGAGTTGCAGAGGAAAAGATGTGTTGGAACACAGCCTTCACAGCAGCCTGCTCAGGCAGCAGTAATCCAAGAACATGTACCATCAATTATAAAAGAACACTTCGCTCCATGGCCTCGAGGGTAAAGCTCGTTTCCTTTTGTCCTGTGAGTGTGTGTTGGTGTGTGCGTGTGTGTGTGCGTTTAGGAGTGAGAGGGGGATAAAATGCCACGTATGTGTAGGTGCACTTGTTTGTGCATTTATTTGCCTAATTACACAAAACATACAGATTCATACACATCTCAATTTAGATGACAAATACATGATATGGGCGAAGCAACTTGACGTTTAAGATCTGAAAAGTGACACACAAAATGGAGAAAGTAACTGGAAATTGTTGAAATGAGTTTTCAACTTTCAGGTAATTACAAAAGGTCCAGTGCTGTCTCTTACAAAACATCTGCTTTAGTGTTTCTTGGTGAATACATGACAGTTTTTACAAAGTCTATTCACTGATACAACTCGTCACTTACTATAAATGAGCTGACCTGAGGCGGAGGGAATATTTTTCTTTGAAAATATTTGACAAAGTGTTTCGTAGACAAGTGTTCCTCTCAAGACTATGTCTTTGGTCTTTCCTTTAGCCCTCAAACGTTCTGACCTCAAATCTGTTTGATTACCGAATACAGCAAAGATCTAGGTCCCGAGAACACTGAAATATAAGGTTGCCCCCATTCCAATAGTTCTCTTAAAGTTGTCTTAGAAGACAAACCCTGTCATGCATGATCACTTGTAAGAGGTCTCCTTCAACTGGTCAAAGAAACCCTCACTCGGACCATCACGAACAGAAACCCTCTGAACGTATTATTTTCGTCATTTTCAAACCATCATTAAGCGAGCCCAAAATACCTCAATTCCCCCAGAGTTTAACATACCTCCCACACGATCCCAAGCTCTGTCTAGCCATCCCTCCTGCTTAAACAGGCTCCCAGCCAGCTCAGTTCAAAAGAACAAAAACAGGGAGGCTAGTTAGGGTCTGCAGGACATACTCAGGCCATCCACAGGACAGCCTGTATCACATCAAAGTCTCTGCGGAGCAGGAGGAGGACAAGCATTTTCAATCGCACGAGGAGCTAAAAAACAAACAATGAAAGCATTAGTCGAAGCTGTGATGCAGAACCATACTGCCCGCCCGTGAGCGTGTGTTGGTGTGTTTCTCTCGCTTGAATCTGTGTGTGTCCATAGTGAGTTTGTTTGTTGTGTCTGTCTCTCTCTCTCTCTCTTGAACCTGCGTGTGAGAGTGTATGTTTGTGTGTGTGTGTGTGTGTGTGTGTGTTTATGCCAAGTGAGAACACACATGGTTTAGAGACTTAGGGATTTACTGGTCCACCTGACCAAGGGTAGCTTGGTTTTATTTAATGGCCACTGACAGTTTGGAGGACAAAAGGGTGTGTGTGTGTGTGTGTGTGTTTGTATATATAAGCTGTGTTCACTTGTGGGATTTGTATTTGGTCTTTATAATAGTATGATGTTTTCTGGTGATACAGTGGAGATGGGGAAGCTCTGTATCTGTGTGTGTTTCTTTAAAGACGTACAGAAAGAATGTGCATGTGTGTGTGTGTGCATGAGGATTCCTCCTCCACCCCCTTTCCTCTCATCTATCAGCATTCAATAAAACACCGGCTGATACATCGAGACAAAAAACGCAAGCAGATGCTAAGACGGCAGTTAAGACTAAATAACAAGACAAAATCTGAGACAGTCCGCCGAATGCAAGTTGTTGAGCAAACACATTGGTGCTGACAACCTTTAGCAAACCGAGGGCAAATTATAATTGCAGAGACAAAAAGGGAGGGATTAGAAAAGTGCGTGTGGCCTCTCTCTCTCTCTTTTCTGGGAGTGGAGCCAAGGGGAGGAGCTTCAATTTACCTGACTCTTAATCTTCAGCACAGCACCATCTGAAATGTCCAATCAGTATCCAGTCTATCTCCCTTACTTTCTCTTTCCATGTCCCCGTCTCACTCGTCCATTTCCCCCATGCCTCTCTCCCTGCTCCATCGCTTGTACCCCCCAACACATTGGTTGATCTCCGTTTTGGACACAATTTGGGCAGTTTCAGCCTTTTGTTGTTGTTGTCGTCACAAACCTTCGCAATTCCAACCTCCTTTTTTGTGCAACATCCAGACGTTCCCTCTCCGCTCCAACTAGGCATGCATACACCCATCTCTGTGTTCTTCATTTCGAGGTCAGTCATACAAAACCAGAAATATTCTGCTATCGTGTCCCCTTTCAATTCCTCTCTCACCTCCACTCACCTCTCACTCATTGACACAGAACTATTGAGGGGTCTCTCTCTCTTTTTCTCTCGCACTTTTTTCCGCTGCAGCTTGATTCTTTCCTGAGAGGGAGATGCGAGCCTGGGTCTTCTGCCCGAGTGTTGCTCTCACCTTCCATATCACATTTCATTTAGCAGAGACCCAGGCATGAAAGAAGCCCATCTTGCAGTGGGACTCCTTCAGAAGTGCTTCTCCACCAGCCCGGGGAACTCCACGATAATCGCGGAGTGAAAGAAAAGTGGAGTGAAAAAGGGAGAACAAGACGAAGGCGGATGGGTTGGTGGGGGGTAGGGGGTGGGGGTGTGAAAGGACAGACTAAGTAAGTTAGATCTTCAAAAGGTTCACCCCTGGAGGTTTCTCAGCCATCTCCTGTCTTTTCATTTCGAGACAAAAAATAACAAGACATGGGCAGGTTACCGAGTGTCTGAGGAGAAATGCAGTCTTTTTTTTCTTCTTTTTTTTACGCTTCAAGTTTGTTTGTTTCAGTTGGAGCCAAGTGAGGATCAATGGAGAAAGGGTGTAACAATTGACGTCCTTCAATTGTACATGACTGAGTCGTTATTTTCTCCATTGTTTTCATTGAACGGGCAACAAAAAAAAGCTGTAGGCTATCCATCATCTTAATGATTGATACTAGTGGGGGCTGATCTGTGGCAGTCCCGGTGGATTATGTGGATGTTGGAGAGAGCACAGACTCAAACATTTTGTAATCGGTCCTGAAATGTACTTGTTTTGGTTGACGCAAACAAAGAATTTGATTCACGCGATTCGCAATTATCTCAAGAACCGCATATTGTATGACATTGACATTTGGGCACTGCACTGGCGTTTGCCGCCTGGCATTAGACCCACAGGCACGGCACTAGCGTTCACCAACAGTGCAAATGAACACTGCTTTTTGTTTTTCAACACAGCAAGACTAAGAAAAGGATTTCACAAGAACTGGGCAACAGGCTCCACTTCGCATTGAACCCTTTATTTCTCACACCACTATGAAAAGAGTGTCTGGGCATCTTAATTGACCACCAACTGCAGACTCAACATGCAATGATAATCGAACCCTAGCCCTTAGAATTGACCCCCCAAAAACGTTTCTATAGTTAGCCCTGTCCATCTGACTTAGTGGGGCATTAGCCAACACAACAGCCATCTGGAAACAATTATTTATATACAAAGTGGACAGAATCAAGCTCCCACTTTGCTCATTGAATTACCTTCCTACCTTATCACCTTCTCTCTTCACACAAAGAGTCCAATATCTTGCACCCAAAGCTGAAATGACATTTTTTACTTACCACCCCCTCATCACACTCGTAATTAGTAAGTAACACTAAATTGCAAATTCATGTTTACGAGTGGTTACAACTGTCGTCAGTGGTACAAGACTGAAATATTGTTTGTGTTTAGGTTCTTGTTTTTGAATTAAATTTGTTTTTGTGTGTGTGCTACAGAATGAGGAGTTTAGATAGGGGGGGGGGGACGCACCAAGGGGGGGATGCTCCAAGGGGCTTCGACACCCTTTTCATTAAGCTGAGCAGTTGGCCTTTCACTGAGCGTGCTCAGTGGAGCTAGACTAATGACGGCATACTCATTATCAGGACCCAGGCACTGACCGGTGTGACCGTTTAACTGCCTAGCGTAAACATGTCAGCTGTGGAACATAAACTGGGCCTGAAGTTGAACAAGAGCAAGCAATGAAATAGACAGCAATAACTGAGCTTCTCTGCATGTCCTCGACCTGTTAGGTCTAGGTAAAGTTCTTATTTAAAACAGCTTCATCATGGTTGTCTCGCCAAAAAACATTTTCAGAAAGAAAGAATGATGACACAAATAGGTATAAAGCATGAAATACAATTAAAAACTTGCTTTAGTGTTTTGTAAGCTAGCATGATAATCTGTCACAATGAGTTACAGTATTGTCAATTACTGTATTACAATACTAAGTGGTTTAAGTGATTTGGAGGCCCAAGGCCAGTGGTTCATGTTCCTCTCAATATTTCCAAACAAATAAACCACTTTGAATGGTTTTCAGTAGGACACACAACACCACCAACTATATTTACAGTAATTTTCAGTATATTTACACAAAATGTCCATAGGTTACTGGTGTGTGACTTATATGTCTGCTACTTTAGTATTATTATTTACATGTACTTATTTTATTTTGCCTCATAATACTAGGTGGTAATATTGTAAAGCAGCTTTAAATGGCTTCTATGCTTCCTATTGACAACTTTCACTTTACAGTTAACATTAGACTGTTAAAATAAATGGGACTTGTTAAGCATGCTGTCATTCTTTTATGTATTGCCCACATTACAATTTACTACGTTGACGACACTTAGGCTATATTCAATATGGCGTTACATAGAGAAGTAGGCCCAAATAATTTTAATGTAGGCTTAACTGTACTTATATAGAGTATAGAATTACTTAAAGAAATGGTAAATAAACGTGAACCTATCTGAGATATAGTGTGTGCATTCACATTGTATAGGGTAGGCCTAATAATACCATGCTGTTCATTCTGATCATTCTGTTAACTGATCTTTGGTCTTGTGAAGACCTGAAGCAAACTCTCCACCCAAACCATAACTGCAACATTGTGACCAGGGATTCAAGAAGAGGGAACATTGGGCCATTCAACATCATGGCCTCATAATGCTTTCTAAGACAGACATGCAGATATAAAGCATGTCGCTTGCTGACAGCTGACAATAGCAAGACGAGATTCTTAACCTTGGAAGGAAGGAACATCATCGGAGAAACAGACCATTTTTCTCCAAGGTTTCAATCACAAATCACAAAAAATCCATCCTCTACTCTCTTCAGTGTTAGGGTTTCCACAGATACCTTTTGGGATAAACATGTATCACCCACAGCACTGCCAAAAATACAACAGTTTTCAAGTAGACCACTTGGTGATGCAGGTTTGTGTGTGCGTACGCGTGTGAGCGTGTGTGTGTGTGAGGGTGAGTTTGTGCACAGGAAAGCTAATAAAATGACATAGACCTACAACCAGGCCTCCCACAGCATCACAAGGTGACAGGGAAGTTCATTTCCTTTAAAAGTGACTTAAGGAGACCACAAAACTCGATATGATTCTGTGCAGAGATGCATCATCAGCCCACCTTCTGGCTCCCCAGATTCATACGTCAATACGGCCTGCGGAGACTGAGAAAGCTTGATGTCAGCATGGAGTACATCACCTAACCGCTCCCATGCATCACATGTGGAGTGCCAATTATTTCCAAGAATACCAAGCTGAACTGGTATTGCATTTGTTCACGTACTTCACACACGTGCACACGCCCACGCACACACACACAAATACACACGGACTGCTGAAATGAATTAGGATTCCTCGCTCTGTGTCTTTTCGCTTACTTCATATGTGCAGCACACTCGCACGAGAAAACTCTGTGTAGCTGTGGTATTGCTGGAAAGGTCTTCTCTACCCGCATCCATGGTGCTTTTATATGTTGAGGAAGGTGTGGACATCCACTTCACTCTTTATGATCGATAACATGTTTGTCTATCCATTACTTCTTTTGCCCCCTCGTAAAACAAAATTAAATTATTAAAAAAGGTGGCAGGCGGGAGATTCACATGAACACCAGACTTGTTTTCAAGCCCTCCATCCCCAGTCGGCTGTTCATATGTTGTAATAACGTTTCCCTCCTAAACCCTCGATCGATCTTCGTTAGATCTGGGCTGTGTGATGTGGCCGTGTCTGGTTTCGTTGTGTCTGTCTGCACTGTCGGAAAGACGAGAGCATGCCAACAGGGATAGAACGAGAGAGAGAAAAGAGAGGGAAGAGATGTATGGAGAGAGGAAGAAGAGAGAGACGTTAAGAGGAGACTGGAATGAGAAACCAACAGTGGCTATTTCTCCCATCTGGCTGTGCCTCAATGGATGATCCCTCTCCTCTAATTAAAAGCTACCTGAATGCTCCCGGCTTGCGTTCCGGGAGCGATTCCTCCCCTCGTTCCAGCCGGCACAACAGCAGGGTCAAAGGCGAGGAGAAAGCACATTGAGACAGACAGACTTGACAACCAAGAAGACCAAACCTGACACAAAAACAGAGACACAGACACAAATACACACATACACAGTTCCATCCAATTCCCTGGATGTCTCCTCAATGAGGGGATACACTCGTGCCTTTCCAGTACATGTTTGTTTACAAAGAACAATCAAATGAACATGGCGAAATGTCAACTGTTAATTACTCTCAACACTTGATGCGGACAGTGGATATTCAGTGGATGAGTGGAATAAAAAAGAGAAAAGTTCTGGCACTTTGCTGTTTGCAGGGATAGTCAATGTCTTCCAGTGGACATACGGTTCAGGTGAGTCCCCTAAGTAGACGCAACTTCTCTTTTAGAGGATAAACAAACTACTCCAAAAACCGTGTGATGCAGAATGGCTTTTACCTACAGTATAGGTTAATGGGATACCTATTTAATTTGATGCTGTTTAGATCTGTGAATTCATTGCCACAGTCAAAGTAATGGGGAGGATCCAATATGAAACTGTAATTATAATGAACGAGTAATTCTGTGAATGTCATTCAGAATTCATCAGCCCCTGGCGTTGACGTTGCCAGTCGCTTTTCAGAAAACTTGCTCAAATGAATTTCATGCCACCCCATGACATCAATGAGGGCCCCCATTTCCATTTACGCAAAATGAACTGAACCGAAACCCCCTCCAAAAATGCTGATGCCCCCCCCCATCCACATTTCCACATACACACACACACACACACACACAATGGCCAAAGCTGCCAAATTCACTACTGAAATCTATGTTTGTGTGTGAATGTCTGTGGCCATAGCTGCAAAGGCCTGCACTCACACCCACCTGCGTACACTTCCAAACAATTCCACACAAACACGCACGCACACACAGGGCGATGATTAGAAATGATCTAAAATCTGCACCGTTTACTGCAGAGGGGACAGAGATATCGATATGCCATGTTTATGGACCTGCACATCCCATAATTTCTCTTTCTCTCCTTTCCTCTCCACGGAAACACATGTTGATGGATGGCAGCTCTTGCTCTCGGAAGCCACACTCAGAAGGGAACATTTCCAGCTCACCAAGGTCACCTTGGCTTCAACAAACAAATGGCTTTTTTAGCACTCTCTATATTTTCTTGATATAGCCCAATTCAGCAGGGGCATGTCCTCCATGTTGGAAATCTCAATTTTTGGAGAATGGCTATTTTAATGTTGGTGGCAGTTTTTGACTTGATCGATGCAAAAGAAAAAAGAGTGTTAACAATCAGCTCTGAGTCAACCTGAACGGTCTTTGAGGTTGGCTAGAGTACCAATAGTGAATAAAGATGAGGATTTCTTTTTACGGTTGAGGTGAGGAGGAGTACTGCTAAGCTCATGTTCAATATGATTGGTTTCCTAATAAGCTATCCCAGATGGGCAGAAGGTACAGACAAGCCGTCGGGAAGGCTATGAGTGTCTATTTAGCTACATTACTGAAGAGGTCTAGCGGACACTGTGGTGTGGTTCTATTGATTCACTGGTTAGAGTAAAGGGGTCTCTGTGTCTCCATCCTCCCCCCTGTCAAGGTGATAATCTATGTCTGTGTGCACAAGGAGCTCCTCAATCATGAGAGGGAGAATGAGTGCTGTTTGAATCCCCTGCACTCACTCTTTCACCCGTACGACACACACACACACACACACACCGCAAACACACACACACCGTATACATAACATATTACGCTGGTCGATTGAATGAAATGAAAGACATTAAACCTTCCGTGGATCGATTGGGCTATATATTTTTTAAGGCTTCCATTTTTGATCGTCAGCATCAGTTTTTCCTCTATATTATGCGATGTTCCTTTCGCTCTCTCTCTTTCTTTCTTTCTCTTTCTCTCTCTCTCTTTCTTTCTCTCTCTCTCTTTCTTTCTCTCTCTCTCTCTCTCTCTCTCTCTCTCTCTCTCTCTCTCTCTCTCTCTCTCTCTGTCTCTCTCTCTCTCTCTCTCTCTCTCTCTCTCTCTCTCTGTCTCTCTCTCTCTGTCTCTCTCTCTTTCAATTTATAAACCCAAATATAATAATAAACGATTCCAATTCAATCTCGGATGGGAGGGGTCCACAACACTCATCACCGACACGACGGACCGCTCATATTTCCAGATCGTATTTGAATCCATTTCCTGCTTCCCTCCGCAGCTGTCTGGGGGAGGTCATTCCCTTCGCCGCGGCACCTCTCCGTCTTCTGTCAGACGCCGTCATGAGCGTGCGATGGCCTGCGTGATGGATATGAACTGAAGCGGACGATCCGTCTCCCTTGTCCGCTATCCTTCAGCCTGAGCGCCAGATTCATACAGAGGCAAGGGCCGTAGCAAAAAAATGGCTTGCCCTCATTTCCCTCCCTTTCTTTAGGGTTGGTTACGTTGCGGAGTGGTGTTTTTCATTTTCATATTCATATGTCTGGTGGTTGTCACATTTTCAGTTTCCTATTTATTATTGGGACCGTGGACGACCTAGGAAATTTGGGATCTGAGATTAACATTGTAGTATTATCTGCACCAGAGTAGTTTCGTAACACTTAGAGTATCCAGATATATAACGGTGTATTACATTGCTGCTGATGGATCATGCGGGCTGAAGTTTTGAAGAAAGATCATTTAAACGTGTAGTCATGGAGGAATATGTCCTTCAGTGCCGAAGGGTTTGATGAATTGCAAAGCAGTTTGGAAGGAGCCTCATGTGTAGAGAGAAATTAAGAGAAACCACCGTACTTTTTACTACGTCCCAAAAATATTTAGCATGTCCTGTATCACATGATAATATAGTATCCCAGAAAAGGACCAATCATATCCAGTAGCCTGCTTTCTGGCTCTGTTCAGCAAAAACAGAGCTAACGGTACACCTGCACTACTTACTTAGAGTAAAAAGTAAAAGTATGGAAAAGAGAAAGAGGGAGAACAATGACGACATACAGATTACAGGGGCAAGAAAGAGTGAGCAAGATGAGCCAGAGCAAGACAGACAGACAGACACAGACAGACAGACAGACAGACAGACAGACAGACAGACAGACACAGACAGACAGACAGACAGACAGACAGACAGACAGACAGACAGACAGACAGACACAGACAGACAGACAGACAGACAGACAGACAGACAGACAGACAGACAGACAGACAGACAGACAGACAGAAGGACAGAAATAGAAAGGATGATTGAGTAGAGAGAGCAAGATAAACCCTTTGGGTCCTTTTTCTTTTCAATTGTCCATTTATCTGCTTACGCTGTTATTTAGACCGAGTGTAAAAGCAACAAGCAGAGGAGGAACCACACACCCCCGAGGCGGAGAGGCTGAACTAGCAGGGAGTATTATTTCACATTAACCTTCGCAATTGATTTTCCCAGGCTGAAACACCCCCTTGCATTGCACAAGGGAAAGAGGAGCTATTGGAGAAAATAAGAACATTCACACCCACTCAATCTACATGTTCAAGTATATGTATGTATGTATATATACATATATATATATATATATATATATATATATATATATTTATATATACAGTATATATATCTTGAAAAAAGACAGAAAGAGAGGAGAAGGAGTCAGTTTACATTACATTACATTTACATTTATGCATTTAGGAGACGCTTTTATCCAAAGCGACCTCCAAGAGAGATCACATTTTGTGTGTCAATCAGTGTGTTTGTGTGTGTGTTTGTGTTGTGTATCTGTGACTATGTCCAGAGTGAGTTAGCAGGAAAGAGTTCACTGGTGATCTGAGGGAAAATTACAGGCATCTTGTTTGTCTGGCAGTGGCATTCAGGCCCCCCATTCTGAAAGTGGTGTGCTCATGATGTGAATTCATGGCTCAATTCAATCTACCGCCCTGAGAGAGGGTGGGAAAGGGGGTTTGGACGGTCATGCCAAACGAGCTAGCAGAGATGAAAAGCAACACTTTTGAAATAGGTCAGGTAGGTGTGGTTGTGTGCGTGTTAGATATATACAGATATATATTGGTAGATATATACGGAAAGAAAGAAAGAAAGAGAGTGGGAGGAGGAGGAGATCCCCAACAAACAGTACCACCAATCAAAAGTCTCATAGCAATGAGATTGTGGTGGGATAGAGTACACACTGCAGACTCGGATCCCGTCGTGCTTCATCATGGAGCTCGTACTAAGAGATGTTCTGAGTGTGAACGTGTGATCCTCCTTGTGTGTCGCAGAAAGCTAGGGAAACATTCCAAGCCACCCGGTCAGTGTGTCCTTGGACATGGACAAGAAATTAAGTGGTTTGAAAACATTGGTTGTGGAAGAAACGACGGAACACAACACAACACAACTTGGGGTCCTTTGCTTTATGATGGAGCAATTACAGCAGGAAGAGAGAGAGAGAAGAGAGAGAGACAGAGAGAGAGAGAGAGAGACAGAGAGAGAGAGAGAGAGAGAGAGAGAGACAGAGAGAGAGAGAGAGAGAGAGAGAGAGACAGAGAGAGAGAGAGAGAGAGAGAGAGAGAGAGAGAAGAGAGAGAGACAGAGAGACAGAGAGAGAGAGAGAGAGAGAGAGAGAGAGAGAGAGAGAGAGAGAGAGAGAGAGAGACAGAGAGACAGAGAGAGAGAGAGAGAGAGAGAGAGAGAGAGAGAGAGAGAGAGAGAAGAGAGAGAGACAGAGAGAGAGAGAGACAGAGAGAGAGAGAGAGACAGAGAGAGAGAGAGAGAGAGAGAGAGGGAGAGAGAGAGAGAGACAGAGAGAGAGAGAGAGAGAGAGAGAGAGAGAGAGGGAGAGAGAGAGAGAGAGAGGGAGAGAGAGAGAGAGAGAGAGAGAGAGAGAGAGAGAGAGAGAGAGAGAGAGAGAGAGAGAGAGAGAGAGAGAGAGAGAAGAGGTAGAGAATGAGACAAAGACAGAGAAAGAGAGGACTATATTCCTGTATTTCACGGTGGATCAACTAGATGCATTGAATTGAACCTAATGGTCCACCGACACACACACACACACACAGAAAAAGCGAGACCATCCGTTAGGGCTAGGCTTGTGCGGTGAAGTCTCGTCATGAACTAAGTTAACATGAACGACAGATGCTATCAAATAGCTAAAGGATGTATGTGGGGGGGCTGTGTGTTTGTGTTTACGCGTTCTTGAGTAAGCGTGTACGCATGCACACGCGTGTGCACGTGCTTTCGGCAGCAGTTGGGTAGGAGGGCGCATCTCGTCTACGAACAAAGCATATGTGACCTTTGTCGGGGTAAATGAAGGCAAAGAGCTAATTCAATGATGAGCCCTGACTAATGAGACACCTTCAGAGACAGAGGTGGAGGCTACACAACTCACAATAACATCCAAGAGAGAGAGAGAGAGAGGGAAGTCCTTGAAACAAGTCATCTGTTATCGTGTGATTCTAACAAGGACGGGGAACGAGGGCGAAGGTGAGTACGCAAAATGTGACGCGTGTGTGGTCGTCGTGGTGTGTGCGTCTGCGTTTAGCGAAGCAGGTGTGTGTTTCAGGATTTCCTTTGAGTCTGTGTGGTGTCATATTTTGCATTAAAGTTAATGAGTTGGAATTGTTGCTCTGTGACATTATTTCTTGTTCATCGCGCCTGGTAGCTGGTCAAGATGTGGTTGTTTTCCGACGTACACACTAAATACACACGATCCTTGACTTTGACCACTGAGATACTGCAGAACTACTGCACTTCAAATCCTTGGTGTTCTGCTGCACTTTCTACGTGCATCTCCTAGGATACAAGTGTCTGCTAAGTTAATCAAATATAAATGTAAAATCAGTGTGGAGGGGGGAACTTAAAGTCATGTGTGTCTTTGCGTGCATCCACTCTGACACGCAAACATGTCCACTGTGTAGCCCAACCGTGTGTGAGTGTGTGTGTGTGTGTGTGTGTTGTGTGCATCCTCGAGTATGTGGGAATGTTGAGAACCAATCCGGCCGTTTTCTCTCGAGGTGCTAACAGGGTTCAATAAGCTGTCGGTAGCTCTAAATCCTGCCATCCCCCAGATTATCACAGTTACAATAGTCGGATTAAGCACCGAAGCCAAACCTGGAGGTCTGACAAATGGAATGTTCAACTCTGCAGACCTCATTTTCACTATGATTTTCACTCCCCTAGCAGTGAGCTTCTGAGATCCATTTTTGACTTAGCCTAGGGGGAAATGGTTTGCTCAGTCAAAGTTTACATGTGTAAAGAATGTGTGTTATCTAAAAAGTGTTCTAGGGGACAAGAGACTAAAACAATCACGAGAAAACATTTCTTATATTTTCTCCTATAAAAGTAGTTTTCCCACTCCTAATCAAATCATGTACAAATGATGAATAACAATAAAAAAATGATTATTTGGCCTTGCTAGTAGTAGTAGTAGTAGTAGTAGTGTATGTGTGTGTGTGTGTGTGAACGTGTGCGTGTGTGGAAGGAGAAGGAGACGGGGGGGGACGGGGGGGGGGGTCTTTAGCTGTCAGCAAACTGATAGACCGACAGTCTATGTTTTGCTTGCATTCCATGAGGGGTACTGAATAAGAGATGAAGTCTGTCCTTGAAATGCCATCGTTTGTTGAGCTTATTCTCATCTGTATAAATAAAGCATACACCAGGATGTGAGCCGATTGAAATACGATGCTGTTGGGGCTGAAACAAATAATTTTGTGTCCAAAGAAATTAGCGAGAGACAGAGAAAGAGAGAGACTGGTGACATTTGACTCTTTCAACGAAAACACTGCATCAGACCTGACAGTACTTTACTTCCACCTAGTGGAGAATAATATAGATGCAACAAAATCAAGGCACTTATGAAAATCACCACAGCCATTTTGAGTCGTAATTATAAAAGAAAGAACAGTTAATTGCCTCACTAGGCCTCCATTAGTCACTGTCAGATGCATTTGAATCACTGAATCAGCCTGGCTAAACAAACACACACCATACACACACACACACACACACCACATACCCAACTCAAAAGATTCTAAAACATCCACTAATCATCCCATCCCTCACCCCCTCTTCATCATTTCATCAAATCTTTCACAAATGCATTTGGAGGTCAACGGCTGTCGCTCAAACACCTTCACTCCTGCCAATGCTGAAAGCTTCCACATAATGACATTTCAGAGCAAACAATCAACGACCCCTTCACACACGGGTCAGCGTCCAAATAACACTGAGATTATGTCCCAGCAAAGTCCTGCCACCAACACTGCCTCTTACCCAGAGTCATTTCCCCTACCCTTCAACCAAGGAGGAGTGGGCAGACAGATATTTCCGCCGACTTGCAGAAATGACACACACATACTCTCCTGGCATTATTCAATGGAGTCAATTCACATCTGCACCAACACCGTTTATTTATTCACTGCCCTGCTTAAGCAAATCATGACCGTCGGTCTCTTTGTCAGTGCCATTAGGGAAGGGTGGTGTGTGTGCGACAACAAACTATGGACATTTGGTGCGTCCGTCGGGGAAGGTCAGCTTGAATAATGGTGTGTTTACAGTGTGCCTTTCTTTGTCTGGGTCCATTCTTACAATGTCTCACAAAATGTATTCATAATTCTGCTACTGGCCTACATTGTGTACCATACAACACGTAGTATGAGGCAAGCACAAACATCCTTGTCGAGCCGCTCTCTAAGCATTCAGTTTGTCTCTAGCTCGGTATTTTGCACAGTTCTACAATTCCAATTCAATTTCCCCCTTCCTCAAGGGTGCTCAAGACTCATTTAACAGATAAATCCTTCAATTTACCAAGGTCAATGAAATGTGAATTAAAGGCAGAGAGTTGGATAAGGAGCAACTTGACTTTTTGGGGTGAGGAAGTATGGGAAATTCACAGATCCCCTTGCTTGATTCGGGTGGAGCTGCTGTAAGTCCCTCTGGTTCTATAGTGCACCTGCCGATCTCACTGTTGTACTGCTTTATTGGTGAAGCTGCAAACTGATATAGTGTGGTCCTTTTGTGTGGGCGGTGCTCACACAACACCACGGTGATCATACAACACCATGTTGTACCTTGGACGGCATGGGACTCATACAGAACACTGATACTGGTCGACGGGTCACGTAAAGGAAAGAAACAGCCATTACCTGGGTATGTCTTCAACTTCGTTCCAAAACACAGAACATCGCCCGTGTGTGTGTGTGTTTCTTTTTCTGAGACCATTGTCAGATCCAATCAAATGTGCATTCTTGCCAAGAGTGTCCAAATGTGTCCTGACAGCCACAAGAGCCTCAGCAAATATGTGTTCCCCCAACTTCTTGGGACAGAAAAGCATGATCTGGGTTTAACTAGAAAGTGATCTGAGGTCGAGTGAGAGTGTTAGTGGGGTATGTGTGTGTGTGTGTGTGTAGTGGCGGGGGGGGGGGTGTATGTTGACAAACATTATACAATCATACTATGATGTTATGTCCTTGCATGTGTTTGGATGCATATGTGTGCAAAGGGAATTCAAGAATCACAGTGTATTTGTGTGAGCGGCTGTGTGAGTGATTGTGTGCATGTATAACGTTCCCCAGTACTGTATGCTGTTGCGTTTGTCCAGTACTTTGGTGTGAGCGTGTCTGAGGCCACAAGTAACGGCCACTTCAGTTCAACGGTACTCACGGTCATTGCACTGGGTGCCGGTGTAGGATGTCATGGAGCAGTCGCAGGTGTAGTTCTCCCACTGCTGGATGCAGATGCCCATGTTGGCACAGGAGTCCTCCTGGCAGGTGGTGCTAGGACCTGAGGTGGCAGAGCGACAGCTTGGTGACACCCAGGCTACGGGCACGGCTGGGGGTGCACGTGCATGTGTTGCCAACAGGTTTGCCATGCAGAGGTGTCAGTGCACGTCAGTGTGCCATGCAGGTTGGTTAGTGACAGAAAAGAGTTCTAGCTATCAATCAATCAAATGACAGTTACATCGCTCCCTTTGGGTGATTGGAGAGGTACACCAAACTGAAACAAATAAAATCACAAGGCATTCCTTTGACCCCCTCCCCAAGTAGGTTTTAGTAAGACTGTGAGCACAGACATTGACGAAAGAACTGGACACATTTTTTCAACATGGCTGGTGATGAGGAACCTGGTAGATTCAGACAGGAGTGGAACTGAGTTAGGGGGTGGGTTTGGGGGAGGAAGGGCACGGGGTGTGTGCGGGCTGGGCATTCTATTAAATGGAGTGGCTGGAAAAAAACGATGTCACTGCATGGTTCGTGCTTGAACAGGCATATTGGAAGGAGGACCAGGGTCTATCCACTTTAAAGTGATGTTAGACTTTGATTTGCCATCATTGGACACTAAGTTGGTCCTGATGAGATGGGCCCAGATATTTTATTGCACCTGGTGGTGCTATATATATATATTTATGATTAAATCTGCAAATAATATTCAAACCTACATATGTATGTAAAATGTGAGGGCAGTATTTGGATGTTTTTCAACAGTGTAAATAGTTGTACTTTAGCAAGATTGTCATACATTTTCAGAGGGTAGTGTGCACTTACATTAAGACAACATACAGAAAAAAAAACATTTTCAACACATTGTAGTCACAATATACCTGTTCATATGCCTGTGTCACGCACCATGACAATGCAAAGTTTTAGTCACCCAAATTGCTCTCCCAACCCCTAATTGTTAACACCAGTCAAATATACAAAGACACAGGATAGAGAACTTTCACAGTAGATACTCATGTACTGAGGAAAGGGGTTTTGGGAGGGCGGGGCGGGGGGCGGGGGGGGGGGGGGGGTTATATAATACAAAACATTATATAGCAAATCCCAGCACATAGCTAGTATGCACATTTGTTATAAATGTTCTGCACCAGAAATGCGTCTCAACAGTTTAAACTTGCATTCTTTCCTTGTGGACCACAATGTGGGCTACTGGAAGCAAAACAATATGGAGATATTGCAGTGCTTCCTCCTCTTCTTGGTTACCAATGGAGGGGAGTTAGAGAAAGAATGCCTTTTCAAGGTATTGGGACGCAGCCCTGGCGAAATCTGGAGGCTCACCACCTTACACTGACTCATCCCATGTTTTTGCACGCATTTAAAAAGGGGGAAGCAGCTTTTACTGAGCAGTGCAAAACCAATTCAGTGGGAATCGGGATAGCATTCCCACTAAAGCAAAGAACCATGTGAAAGAAAGATAACTGCAAATAAACTGTGTTTAATTGCAGTTTTCTTGAGCAAGACCATTATGAAAAGAAGAGGTACTACAACAAAAAATCATAGTAGGCTAAAAGTGCATTTACTGTGTAATGCAAAGTGCAATGGAACTTTGACTTATATGAGATAAAATGATTCACTTCATTTTTGTTCGCTGGAGATTCTTTTTTTAGTTATTTAAGTCAAATGTATTATTCTACTTTATATTTAGTGGCTTCGAAGACAATGTGTTTATATTAAGGACAATCTCAAGCATCTTATAAAAATATGAATACCAATAGAACTACAATCAATTAAAGGCTATTGCTTTCATTATTGCTAATCATGTCTTAATGTCTAACAAGAAACACATATTACAAATGAGTGCACATTCTTGGGTTCTATCTTTAATCTTCGATTTTAGCCTGCAGTACAATTTAGTAGGGGGTCAGATGCCTGAGCGGTTCGGGAGTCGGGTTAATAATCAGAAGGTTGTTGGTTCGATTCCTGGCCGTGCCAAATGATGGTGTGTCCTTGGGGGGGGGGGAATGTTCCTGTAATTACTGTATGTCACTCTGGATAAAAGCGTCTGCTAAATGACTAAATGTAAATGTAGTAACCAACCATTACAATATCCTTACTAATGAACAAGAAAACCAACATTAACACTGAAAGACTATCAAAAACATTTCTACATGAATTTAACTCCTAATTCAACTATCCTAGACACAGTGTAGGAATCTCAAGTTAGAAGTATGCAACCGTTCCTTGAATTAATTAAATTACACCAACTAATCGGAAGGCTACCACACTGTTCAATACAACCATTGGAGCAAAGGGTTGTGGCTGATCTGATTGAGTCCTATAGCCCTTGAACAGAATCCCAGACAAGACATAACACTGATATCAGAGTACAACGTGAGCATAAAGCAACCACACATACTGAAACAGAAAAACAAAACGTACAGTCATAATTACACAGGCTCTGTCGTCAGTAGTTCTATTCGTGCAAACGTTGTCCATCTGGATAATGTACATCTGTTTTTTTGGGCCTCATTGAGGTTTTGTCATCACTGTTAGCATGCACGGATTATTGAGAAGTGAATCATTTTATACCAAGTGCACAGCCACATAGAAGCTTTTGAAAGCCTGTTAAAGTGAGAATTGCGCTTTCTGCCTCAGATCATTTCTGTTTTTGCAGAAAGAGTAAAGAGTCGACACATGACATTACACATAGCAACTTTCGCCCCAAGCTCAGAATGGAATTTGAACCTTCTACCTTGTAGGTCTGCTTTGGTGAAACCAACTTTGTTAGCCAAAAAAACAGAAAAGCGAAAAACGGTAAGTATGGTTAGTAGGTGACCAATGGCGTCTGGTTAATAAAGCGAAGCGCTTTACTAACGTCGATATGTCCTCTGCCTCTCTAACGAGGGACTCAATGGGTCATGGTTCAGGGATCCAAGACACTTTATCAAAGGCGACCAACCAAATTAAAAAGAGAGTGAGAATGGTCAGATGAAGATAAAGCTAAACAAATAATATATGGCTGAAGTTGGAAATGTAATTGTTCCCTGAAAACAACTTGTTATTGTTACTTCAGAAAAACTTGTATAACAGCAGCAAATTGGAAGAGAATGTAGAGAACGTTGAATGAGCCTGCTAATATTAACAGTTCTTCTGAGTACTGGCTATAACTGTACATTGAAAGCACAATGAAAATATATAGATGAAATACATTGTCATAGCAGAACATAAAATAGAGAAGCATTTTGCAACTGGAGAAAATTTCATTCTGTCAAATCATTACCAGAATCACAACATTTTACCATCAAGTTGGTGTCCTCAAACCTTGCTTTGAATCCATAATGTGTTCATGATGACAGGGAACATGAATGTTAGTATGGCTTTTTTTGAAATAGCATGAGAGGAATGAAAGCCTTCATATTGCACACAGCTACTGACGAACAACCATGACAACCTCCCATCCAATCAGGAGGTCTTTAAATTGCAACCCTGCTTTCCACTTGGGTGGCCGTCAGCCTGAAAAATGTGGATGAGGATCCATCTCCACCTAGCGTTTGTCTAGATTTACTGCATGTCTTCCCACCAGGATCTTTCAACCTTTAACCGGTGTTTGTGATCGATCTTAGGTTTGCGCTAAAACGATCAGTTCATAATTTCCACCCAAATACAGAAATACATGTAGGTGCACTATTCCTTGTGTTTAGATGTGAAAACATATGAATCATGACTGTGAGCTTCAAGTTCATTTGAAGATGGATGGGTTGGGGTTAGAATTGTGATACTGCATAGGCAGGCACAATGACCACACATGTCCACTTATAAACAAAAAAAGGACACGTGATACAACAGACAACCGTACAATGATTTATGATATTTTATTTTGAAAAAAATAAAATAAATCCACTGATTTGTTTCACAGCATATACAGTACATTCTATGATGGAGATAGTTGTCTCCCCAAGAAACAATCATAATAAGGAGAAAATAAAGAACCATGGGGCTCTGATTTAAAATGATTTAATAGATACTGTGTTTATAGTCATCAAAATGTGTTGAGCACCAAATTGATTCACTTTGTGGATCTCTAGTCTGAACAGCATACACAAAAAAAGACAACAGAAAAACGAAGGGTGCAAATACGGAACTGATGTTTAAACTGAACAAAATATGAATCTTTCACTCAAGAGCAACATGCTATGGAAATGTAGAGAAAATAAATGTCTACATGTACATGCAAACAAGTACAGGTGATGTAAGCTTGATTGTTACTCATTTGCTACAAATGAGGAATGTGTAATTGAGACTTTGGGTTAAAAGTTTAAGTAATAAAGACATATTGTTCATTGTGAAATCTGATGCTAATGCAAAACAACATTTCCAAAGGCTACTTTAGCCTAATCATCATGGAATATTTGAAATAGACTCAAAACAAACTGAAACCTTTGGCATTACAGTTTTGTGCACACGGCTAAATATTTGCTGACTGGTTCCTTCCATGCTCCTAAAGAGATTTCTTATCTAGATGCATTTTCTTTGCATTGTTATAAAGAAAAGCTGAATTCATTTTACATTCAAGCAGTGAATGAGAGCTGTTTTCTCAGAGTAAAAACGTTCTGGCATTGTCCTGTCACTGCTCATATCAATATTGTGCACAACATGTATCCTGAATTAAATATGTCTTTCACATCTACATTTTGAAGATGGGATTGCAAAACAAAGATCTATCTGCTTCAACAATTCAATTAGCTATAACACTCATATTAAAAACAAAACTGACAACAACATGATCTCTCTACTGCACATACTAAAACACCACCACTAGCTGCCCAAACTTGCAAAATATATTGTCATGTTTTATTAACCACTGACAAGCTTCTACGGACAAAACACAAATAAAATGCGCAAATAAATGATGAGATTTCATGAAAACAATGGGGCATCTGGCTGTAGTATTTTTGCACTACACGTTACTGGACGGCTTTGAGCCCCAAGGTCATGTGGACATGATCAATGCGCGACCAATGTGGCCGATAAGAACTGGAAAGGGGTGGGAGGCCGATGTAGAGGACTTTAGTTGGCCCAGTCTAGTTTGTACCCAATCAGTGGGTCGTTTGGGTGAGTGAGGTGACCAGCAGGGTTAGTAGGATGGAGGGGGGGGCATAAGGGCGTAGGGAGATGGAGCTACTGTTGGAGTTGAGGAGGAAAAATGGACTTCCTGAACTCGAGTTGGAGTTGTAATTGGGGTTGTAGTTGGGGTCATAATCGTTTGAGCTCAAGTCGGAGTCGGACATGGTTTTGAGGGAGGGTGTACCTTCGCATCCGCGCTCTATCTGCCCGCTGCGGAAAAGTGCATCGTTGAGGAGGTCCGGTAAGCGTCCGTTAAGGTCTACCGATGCCAAGCAGCCCTGGAAGCCATCCCTGGAGGCTACCAGTTTGGGCAGGCTGCCATACATGTTGGGGCCCAGCCCAGCAATGAACAGGTCACCTGGACGGAAGACAACAGAGAAGCAGGTGATCAGGATGAACACAAAACAACCCGAAAATTCGGGGCCATAAAACCTGCTGACTACATCTTACACCAGGGATTTTCTAGAATTGTATTTCTTATTGTGAATGCTTCAGAGAACATGAACATGGTTTACATGACTGTTCACTGCTCGTGCAGCTGGTGGAATGTGTCCGACAGGAGACACTGAGGACAAGTCGATGGTGGTGTATCCTGCATGCAACATTGCCAGATGAGAAAGCTTCCAACATTCCCCTCACTCATTTCCATATCCCTCATGGCATATTGTAATTATTGGCTTCCCGGTTCAGATAGAAGGTTAAATGAAACAAAAACACATACACTGCCAGGGGCCAAAAAAAACTAAAAAGTTGAATTGAAAAGCAATTATCAGTAGAAGTCACGGCTATGTTTAATAGTAAAAGTCAAAGCATTACCACACGCACATGAAGAGGAGAACTGACAGGATTGGACAAAGCAGCGGTGTGGTCACCAGGACCACACTGGTTAGTGAGGCTGATTGGGTCCAAAAAGGACCATTATGCTAGGGAGCATAAAGGTCTAATGAGGGATGAGCACATCAGGGTAAGAAAGGAAGAGCACGAAGCAATGCTCCAATCATGCATAGAGCCCACTATACTATCTCTGGAGGCAGTATTATGATCTGGGGTTGCTTTAACTGTTCATGTCTAGGCTCAGCAACATTATTTGGCAAAAAAGGCAGATGAGTTTCTGGAATGTACTGAATGACTAGGTCATCCCGTCAACTGATTTTCCCTTCCACGATGCCAGGATTCATCGGACAAAAATTGTGAACGAGTTGTTCAAGGAGCACAAAGAACCATTTTCTTGTGCAGTTCAACTCTCCTGTTGTCGATACAAGATCTCGGCTAAAGATGAATGCAACTCTGGAAAATAAATAAATGTTGTGACGTGGCGTAAGGTTGTCAAAACCATAGCATGGCTGGAGCCCACCATGGTCAAAACTGAAGGCGTGGGTTGCCAGCAGCGTTTGTTTGGTGCATTACCTTTCAGGTCAAGGTTCTTGGCTCCATTCACAACCTGGCTGACTGCCTTGGCATCCACCTTCAGCGTGTGTAAGTTGCTGTTGTCCCGGGTGATGACCACGTTGTGCCATTGGTTGTCATGGAGAGGCCTGTCACTGTTGCCCTTAATGAGGTTTTGGCCGTTGCCCAGGTCAAACACATAGTGGATGTACCTAAAGAGGGTCAAAGGTCACTGGCTACGTAAATAATAGTAATAATAATGGTTACTCATAAGTACATCCAATGATCTGATTGGAGTATTTTTAGGGTCGTCCCCTTTAACCAATCCCATTTGTCCGATGGTACGCTTACATCGTGGGAGTACACTCAATCATCTATCACACCTGCTTCACCACACCTACCCTTTGACCAGCTCGACGGCGATGAAGTCGTTCCCGTCTCCGCTGTTGAAGAGGATGAAGCCGTCGGGTGAGGTGGTCTTGAACTGGAAGAACAGGTGCATGGATGTGTAGGCCTGCAGCGTCGCCAGGCTAAGGTAGCTGCTCTTGCTCTTGAAGGTCACGGGGTCGGCAATGATGGAGCGCATGCCAAAGCGAGCATTGAGCTCACAGAAGTCAATGTCACCGTTCTTGCACAGGTCTATGTAGAGCATACCGTTGAATCTAGTGCAGGAAGAGGGGGGTGGATAGAGAGAATAGAGGCAAAAGGGAATAGGGTTAGGGACTTGATGGTAGTCCGTGGCATCTTGTAGTGTTTTTTTGGGGGGGAAGACATTTTAAAAACACATAAGATCCTGGACTGGTGAATAATAAATGTTATCTACGTCCATGATGTCAGCTTTAAGGCCCTAGCTTGTCAAGAATAAGGGTTTTGGTGATGGGAGTAAGTTTGGGGTTTTGGAAATAGGAGTTGGTTTGTTAAAAGACAGTCCTATCTGAGAATGATTTTGCTAATGAAGAAATTAGCTAATAAAACTAGTCGGCCAACAAGGTTACTTAGCAATGGTAGTTAGAGAACAGTTAGCTAAGAAAGTTAGTTAACCAACAGAGCTAGCTAGCAATGGAAGTTATGGTACAGTTATTAATGAAAAGGTTGACTGTGTTATCTGAACGGTGTTATATAATGAAGGTTAGGTAGAGAATAGTGTAATAAATAAAACATTCAAGGTGGTGGGTGTTCCAACCTCCAACTTCTTAACCTCTTAAGTCAAATGCTCTTCCACTGAGCTATACCAATGCCCCCCAGTAATCTAGTCGACGTTGCCAGTTGTAGAGTTTAGGGAAGAGAACCTCAGGCTTTGCAGGTGTCCGATGAAGCTGGAAGGGATAACAGAGACGAAACGTCGCTCCGTCATGATGCCTGTCTCAATGTTGTGAAACTCTAGACGGGTGTGGTCGCCCGCCATCTGGCCTGGAATAGGAGTGTGGTGAAGTGGATGGGTGACACAGAAACAAGAAAGAAGAGAGAAGAGAACACTGTCTGATACTAACACAAACTGACTGAATTTGAGGTGGTCACATTTTGGACGAATTAACTCACTTAACTCACACAGTAGTATTCTGTCCCAATTTAAAAGTAATTCTACAGATGAAAATTTGAAATAATGTTTAGAGTATTGATCAAGGGACAATTTACCTGTATCACAGGAAAATACTTGTATTTAAAAAGGTTTGAGATTCAGGGGAATTACGATCTTTCAGGACCTAAATCTTTAACAAAACCTAAATGCTGTAACACATACTGTACAAAAAGTTACTCAGACTGTGAACCAATGGGATGTGTTATAGTACCTTCTGCAACATCATCGTCAACCATGAGCTTGTAGTTTTTGCCACGGCGGACCACACGTACTGTATGCCACTCATTATCATTGAGCTTTTGCCCAGCATACAGGGTCTCTGGTCCCTTGCCTGAGAATGATGGTTAGTCACAAAGTTAAAGTCATTCTGCATCTCAAACCAAATCTTTGTTTTCCATAAAAAAGTGCCTGGGGGCTTTTTTTCCAGAAGCCTGATGCCAGAAGTAACTATGATGTTGGACAAAATGGCAGCACTCTGTAATTTCACGACAGAAATGTTCCCAAACATATTCTGCCACATTCTTTACTAGAATCCTCCATTTGGCATGTTCTTGGATTCCAAATTATATTGTTTACAACATGTAGTAGTTTAATTGGAAAACAAAGAGTTGGTTCTTTAAATATATATTCTTTTTTACAAACAATTGTTCTACATAACCACATTTTCCAGAAAATATATCCTTTTGAAAACTTGACCACTCATATTAACTGCGCTGCTGATTTGAAAAAATAGATTCAGCAGAAAACATTTCTGGTGATGCAACAATTCCACAGCTTTTACTCATGGAAGGGTCAAGAAATACCTTCTTTCAAACTGGACACTTTTTATCAAAAGATGGTACAGACTACGATATAATCTATATAATGATAATGATGATCATTATTGTAGCATAAATGTAGGATTTAAAACAAATACCTTACCCTGGAATAACAAACACAAAAGGAATATGTGAGATAGAACAAAGCACAGTAAATACAGTGTTTTAATGTTTCAAACAGTGAATAAAGAAAGTGTGAATCATTCAACTCATTTTATATAGTTTTATAATCAACTCCAATACAACGACAATGGTGGGATTACCAGTGTTCTAATTATTACATGCCATCCTCAAGTACAAGGTTATTGTGTTTAAAGCCCGAAAAGATCCACAGCACTGATCGCTTGTTTTTCATGTCGGATCAACTGGATTCCCCCGTCGGCTTCAGTAAATCCCTTTCATCCTTGAGAACTGACACAACTTGTCTGTCCTCCATAGCCACGGGGCACACTATTTGCTGAGACACCTCTCCCTGTTCTCGCCCTGTCATTGTTGTAGTGCTGAATTGAAATGGTCGAAGCAAACAGGCTATGACATTCACACACACACAGATGACCCCAGATGCCTGAGGGGAACTGCTGCATGGATTGGAAGAGCTTCTTGTTTGCTTGTGCTGTCAGTTAAAGGTGTCGAGTTCTATTATTTGGGCCAGCTGCAAGTTTTAGTCTTGACCACAGATGGGCAGGTATACTAACTGTTATATATCTTATTGTAAGAACTGCACTTCATATGCCATTGTAGTTCTACATTCATGCCCACATTAGTAGACGTGATTGTAATTTGTTGACTTACTAAAATCCCAATACTTTTAGTTACTTTTGTCTGTAGACAGTTATGATTTAAAGAAAGCTAGTCATCATTGCCATGTCCATACTAAACTAGTGCAGTCTTCACATGCACTGAAATGTTTCCTTGCATAACTGATTTCAAGTTCCTTCATTGCTGTTCTCAAGTGCCCTTCAATGTCACTGGGACTGGGGTTGGCACTCCAAATGCCCTTCAGTCTAGTGGCTTATTTCCTAGATGAAGAATACACAGACAAGTGTTTATGCCCTGATGAATCAATAAGCAGTGAGGATAGCTCATGTTTTCGTCTTGTCATTGACAGGAAGGCTGTGGTAACATCATGTTAATTAGACTATGGGTTACTTACCTCCTCAAGAATTTGCTCTAAGTTGAATGCCACAAAGAAACAATAATGAGAAAAACACGAGTGAATAATTTAAATAAGTGTAAATTACTGTAAGTCCAACAAAGTTGAAGGAATCCACAACCTATTCATGAGTAAAAGCAGTTTGTGTTGATCCCATTTGTGCTGAAAACCTCCCAGCCATAATAAAAGATATAATGGGCCCTTCTTATGCTTGGATATGTTGTGGTACTACACTAATGTTGTCATTATAGACAGACCTACAGTTTATGCAAACAGAGCTTATCAAACTGAGTTTATCATATCATTTTTATAAAAAGTATTATGTAAACTAGGTTTATCTGTATTTTGAATTAAAAAATGGTATTGATACATATAATTTATGGTTTTATGAAGGCGGAAATGTTTCAAATGCTTAACATACTGTAAATATATTTAATCTTACCAGTAAATCATAAAAGTAACGTGATCAAAGTTTTTCTTTTTATAAATAAAGAATTAAAAAATAAAATAAAAAACTATTTATGATAAAACTCAGTTTGCATTAAATAATCTATCATCTGGATTCAAACAATGATACTGAGTGGTGATTTGCTAATCTTTAAAGTTGGATCAGATTTACGATGCATTTTTTACTCTGGCTTAATCTCCCCCATGAAAACACTTGTGAAAACATTGAATGGTCCTCGAACAGCTAACAATGATTATTATATTGAGAAACTCATAGCACATGAGATATTGATAAAACTATGAAAGCTATGAAGATTAATAAATCACCACTCGCTCTGTCCCAGTTTAGTAGTCTCTTTTGACCTACTGGTGGGTCTGACCAGTTGAAAAGGCACACTCATCCTCCACACCCAAGGGATAAGAGGAAGGCCAGGAGATCACACTTTTAAAGAAGCACATTCCTCTCAAACAGTAGAATACAGTCAAAGAGCAAAATGAAACTTGAGTGTTAACTTACTGGAGTTACAGTTAATCCTGATACAGTCTAGATGGGGAAGAATAAATGACAGATGAAATTGCATCCTTCAAGGTTAGCTGCAGACATCCAATAACAATAAATCCACCCTTCCGGGGACGTCCACATGCAGAGCGGCGGCCATTTTGTTTGAGAAGGTATTTGTAAGCTAAAATGGCCAAGTGTTAGCTTTGATATCAGTGTCCTTATGGTAACTGACAGTACCACATTTGTGATTACCAAATTAGCTATTAATTCAGTCAAACAACATCAATGTACTTAGTCTTTTGGGGAACTGCAATGATAAAGTAGATACGAGTACTACTGTTTAATTAAACACAGCTATTTTTCAGCAATGATATATATATATATATATATATATATATATATATATATATATATATATTTATTGTTGTTAAACATTGACTATAAATGTAGGAGTAGTGGTTTTAATTGTGTATCTGTAAAATGGCCGCTTGTATTGTACCAACCACATAGCTTCTTCAACCCAGTCTCGGCTTACATATATTTTGATTCTAAAATACAACTCAAAGTATCCTGCTCCAAAGCCTTCACACCAACTTGTTGACTAAACAGGCAATTAAATTCATATGTCTGATATTTAGCAAAAAGGTAGTGATAGAGGCTCTTATTCATGGAACCATGGATATTTGAAGTCCAGTGCAATTTAGTGCAAAAGTGTCCATATCCTTTCATTTCCAACTCAGCCATAGTTTGCACCAAAAATATAATTTGGCCTCTTCAATCCAATGTCTTGTACAACTAAACAACAAAACAAAGTGAACGGTGAACTTTGTTATGGTTTTACTACTATAGTATGCACACTAACGGTCCCGAGAAGGGTCAGATTTGGTATGGGTGCCCAAGAGGGACAGTCTGGGTTGGTCACTATGTGGCTGGTGTTTTCATGTGTCGTCAACCGCAACAGAAAAGTGGGAGCGAACAGCCACGATCCAATCAGCACCAGCACCTTGCAGAGGCACAGAACCCCCTAGAGTCATTTCAAACTGTCTTTAGTCACTAGGGCCTAGTGAAACACGTCACTATCAATGTATATGTAGTGACTCTGCCACAGAGACGGGCTTAGGCATGGAGTAAGCACTTTATATTGCATTACCTTTGTTGACTATCCAACAAACCTTAAACTACCTAAAGTTGGAAGATATCAAACACAAATAATCATGTTTCACTGATATCTCGACCCAAGCCAATTGAACCTTAAGTTGCTAATAGTGTTTTGTTGCAATGGGTTAAATGACTACAATTATGTGGAACTTATTCAACTGTATTGAACTAAAAACTCTGTCAAACCAACTAAAACATGGTACAACTATATCTTCTCATGTTGTGGTTTGATTTGATCTAAATGATCTGTGCTGAGATGTTTGGCTTCTTTCCTCTTAGTAACACACAGGAGGTGTTAGTGAGAGAGAGAGAAGGTGTGCCGGGGTGCAGCCAGCTGCAGGTGTGGCTGGGCTCTGTTCTCGGGCTGTCCGCCTGACGGGCCGCAGGCTGGAGGCCTTTGAAGGGGTGAATACCATCTTTTGACAAAGCATGATGGGAAATGGAGTTGATTGCTGACTGCTATGGGCACTGTGCATATATATAGACATCGACTGACTCCCAAGAACACTGTCAAAAAAGAGACCTGCTTACAAAAAAATGAATAAGTAAAAATGGGTGATTTACAACTCGATATGAATTAAAGACAGGAACATGGTGTTAGTGGGAAAATGGTAAGGTTGTTTTTTTTTCCATAATCCTGTTAAAGATGGATAAAGATCAGTGGACTAACTGACAAGTCACCTCGTAGAAAGTCACAGCACTGTTTTTATAATATTATCTAAACGTTCCTAAGCAATTCACTGAAAACATAAATGCTGTTGGAATTAAGTAGCCTTATATGAATATATGTATATGTGTATATATATATATATATATATATATATATATATATATATATATATATATATATATATATATATATATATATATATATATATATATAAAATGTAATTATATTTGTGCTGTGACTATCTCAAAAGCAGTTGTACAGGACTATGACAATGACTATGGTGTCTGTTCAAAAGATGGCCTGTGTTTACCAATGAAACAACATATTAACCAAAGACAGTCAATTTGATACATGGAACAGACTTAATGCCATAAATGCTATCCACTATCAATATTCTATTCACTCAGCAATCCAAGACGTATCTTATAGAACATAAACATAATCATAGTAACATCCATGCAACAGTAGGTAAGAAGCTATAATATTATGTCGAAAATAAAGTATTCCGTATCCATTATGCGTAACGCTACAAACTAAACGTGAGCTTAAAAAGATAGATGGGGAATCACCATGAGGAGAATGGAGGGAGGAGGGAAGAATGGAGAGGACAAAGAGATGGAGGGGGGGGGGGGGAGGGCAGGAGAAATGCGCCACATGGGCAAGACTGTTGAGGAGTTGGGGGAGGAGGAGGAGGAGGAAGGAGGGTTGGCATACGATACCTAGGTTCACCGTGAGCTTGACGCGGCTGCCGTCCAGTTCCAGCCGCAGCGTGTCGGCCGAGTCGCGGGACGTGGTGGCGACCAGGAGGCCGTAGGCCCGCTGGGACCTGAAGCGCAGTGACACGTCCTCAGCCTCCGTGTGCATGACGCTGGGCATCACCACCTTCATGTACATGCTGCCGTCGTAGGAGAGGATGGAGGCCTCTGTGGGGGGAGGGGGAGGGGGAGAGGAGACAGAAGAGAACGTTAGGGTCAGTGAGTGCGAGTGGGAGCGCAGGTAGACAGACGAGAAAAATAGAGGGCGAAGAGGCCGTTTGTTTGGCCCGCGTGGCATCAAACACGGTGAGAGGACTGGAGGTGTGCGCCGGATACTGCACATGCTCATTGGACGTGGATGCTCCAATAATGACGTTTGTTTAAAACCAGCGGGGGGGGGGGGGGGGGGTTTGAGGTATGTGTGAGAAGGGAGGCGGCAGGCAGCAGAAAACTGGGGGGATAAGCACTGTCATGTGGAAAGGAGAGAACACTACGAGGGATGAATGCGTCCCACGCGATCCCCGCTGGGTTCAAAAGGTATTTACATGAAGACAGCGACAGTGACAGCACACACAGGAACACGCGCACACACACGCACTGTCGCCCCTTGCTGCTTTTCCATCATTGTTACCAGCAGGTGAGGTTGAAATGGACTCCCCATGACAACACATCTGTCAACTGTTGGAAAAGCAAGACTCCCTCGGGAAAACCACTCGCACACGAGTACGCCACCCACCCCCACAAACGGAACACACAAAAATCTTTTTTCTGAGAAATATTAGGGAGGTTTGGAGATCATCGCCACTATTTGGCCCTGAAGCCATCACTGAAACCTGGGCCTCCGACTCTTTCATGTCTTTCTGCACGTCTCTCTCTCTCTCTCTCTCTCTCTCTCTCTCTCTCTCTCTCTCACTTTACTCTCCATCTTCTTCCTTCAACTTCCCTCTTCTTTCTTCACACCACCCAGCCAGCAAACACACACACACACACACAAACACTCATTTCCTTCTCGCAGCTGTGAGAACTCTATTTGCGAGAAACAGACACTCCCCCACACTCCACACACGCGCACACACACGTGCACTCCCTTGATCCTTGCGCACACCATGTGCACACTCCCCCCGACAGCAATGCCAGAGAAACTGCTGATGTACTCTACAATTACACCGTGATCAATATGTTATTATGTACGATTAGATGCTTTTCACTACCCCCCTCCCTTCTTCACCCGCCCCAGAGAGCGTTCTCAGGCTAATTTTACACCCGTGTATGCCAAGCAGCAGAGGGGAGGAGAGGACAGAAGAGAACAGAGAGAGGGGAGGAGAGGAGAGAGGAGAGAGGAGAGAGGAGAGAGGGGAGGAGAGGAGAGGAGAAAGAGGGGAGGAGA
Organism: Hypomesus nipponensis; assembly: GCF_054491055.1. Taxonomy (NCBI): domain Eukaryota; kingdom Metazoa; phylum Chordata; class Actinopteri; order Osmeriformes; family Osmeridae; genus Hypomesus; species Hypomesus nipponensis. Next base: position 7,255,981 of record NC_140363.1, on the reverse strand, counting down.
GGAGAGGAGAGAAGAGAGAGAGGGGAGGAGAGGAGAGGAGAGAGAAAGGAGGAGAGAGAGGGGACTACCAAGGACACAATGGAGACAGGAAAAAGGAAGGAGGAAAAGGAGGGAGAGAGACAGCGACGGCAGGGTGGAGAAATTGAAGGTCAGGAAACGACGTGACGGGAAAGGGGGATGAAGAGAGGGTAAATAACCAAAATCAAACGGAGAAGACGAGAGCGAGAGAAAATAGCTATGAGACAAAAGAGATGGTTTGAGAAAAGAGAGATACTGGAATTGGGGGGAAATGACAAAGACATTACTAAAAAGAAACGGAAAGCATTGAGGGGAAATAGTGACCCCTCGGGACCCCGGCTTGTTTCACTCCAGTCCCTGTAGAGATGTGTGAAGGGGATCAGAGAGGTTTACCATCATGTTGTCTGATTCCTGGCCTGATGTTTACTGACAGACTCACACCCGGGGCGGACAGGGGGGGCAGGGGCAAGGGGGTGGTCCTCTGAGAGAGGAATTGTTGAATATAATGACAGATCTTCTTTCTTTCTTTCTTTTGTCATAAACGAATTGTGGATTCTCTTTGCACGTGAGGTCTTTCTTGATCTTGCTAACTTTAATACACAGATTTTCTATAAACTGTTCAATTCCGGTGCCCGCACAACGATACCTTACACACACAGACCCACACATGGTGTGTGGCATTCCATTTGCTCGCATGTTCATTCTTAAAAAAAACTCCTCCACTGAGGTGTACACTACGAACGCATAGCTCTTCCAAATCCCATACTGGACTCTAGACATGCTCGTCCATGTTAGTAACGGCGTGTAGCTGATGCCGTGCTGCCAGTGAACTAGCCATTTGATTAATAAACAAAGATATTGTATTGGCTTTTAGTCCGTCAGTGCAATGGCAAAATCAAATCAATCATTTCATTCAACCACGTGGGTTTCCAGAACAATTGCCGCTTCAATCTGCTTTAAAATCTGATTACATTTTCCCCACGTAAAAGAAAAGGTCAAATACATGGCATGCAGTGTACGTTTGTGTGTGTTTGTGTGTGTGTGATGAGGTAGGTGTTCAGATGGCCTTCTCTGGATTAAGGACACTGCTACCACTGAGCACTCATGTAATGAAAAGACTTCCTGTGTATTAAGAGCCAATCAATTTTCATTATGTTGTCAGTCTCCAAGGTGCTGGGCCAATAGATAAAGAACTGCTGTTTGTAAACAACAAGGGCACGACTGCCCTGACGACAGCACTTTGTCACGCCTCCACCTGGCAGCAGTGGAGGACGCAGAGGAGGACTCCCTGCCACTCCCCCAGTCATTCGACTCACCTGAGACCAACAACCTCGGGCTTTTTAAACTCCACCTCCCGGATTTGTGCAACGTTTCTTGTGGACTGTTTTGTACGTTTTTTGGCTGCTTGTCGCTAAACTGCCTTGTGACCGAAGACGTTTGCGGCTGGGTTCTGCTTTTCCACTCCCATGAGTGAGTCGGACATCTTTTGTTCTCGCTTGTGTCTTGAGTTTTTTTTTCCTTTTACACCCCCACTTGGTGTGTGTGTGTGTTTTTGTGTGCAACACGTGTTTTTAGAGCTACTGCAAGCTAACACCCTGGGCCACAAAACATCTTGTTGTATTAACACTGAGGACACAGATCCACCATTTTAGCTATTGTGGGTCCTGGTCTTGCCACCTCCAGTGTACAGGATAAACACCTCTTTCATAAACAGGCTTTAAAGCTAAAGATGTCGCCCCTGACGATTTGTTTTTGCATGTGTGTACATGCGCCGGAGAGAGCGTGTCGCACTTAAGGTACAGTGAAACGTCTCGAGCGCTAATCAGTACTCTGATGACGAACGTGTGAGCCGCAAAGAAAGATGCTGATTTATAAAAAAAATCTTTTTAAAAAGACAGACCCACTCAGCATAATTAGCAGGCAAATGACAGAAGAGAGTTCCATTAGGATAAAAGCTGTGAACATCTCAGTCGAGAGCGTGCGGGCCCCGCCCCTATCCCTCTCTCCAGACAGCAGCTGATGAGGCGTATGAACGGTGATCTTACAGGTGGGTGTTTCAGTCCGGTCAAATGGAACGCATCGCGACTCAGTGTAGATCTGAAGGGCTCGTGAGACTAGCGTGGTGAAACGCTGTGCACTGTACGTGTCATAGGTACGTGTGGGATTTTGAATGTCTCTCGTTGCTCTCTGACTATGCACCCACTGCATATCATTCGGACTGTTACATTATCGCGTTGTGGAGGATTCCCACAAATGAAACCAAATCAAATACATGCAATAAGAATGGAATCTGATACAGCTTTTTAACCACATTTATTTTTCAGATTCATGGCCAGGACAGAACAAAGACAGGATCTAATTTACATTTAGCAGACGCTCTTATCCAGAGCGACTTACAGTAAGTACAGGGACGTTCACCAAGAGGCAAGTAGGGTGAAGTGCCTTGCCCAAGGACACAACGTCATTTTACACAGCCAGGAATCGAACCGGCAACCTTCTGATTAATAGCCCTCTTCCCTAACTGCTCCGCCATCTGACTCCCATAATATAACCACAAACAGAGGTTATAGACTTAAGTAAGCACGTGTCTGACCTACTGTTCTCTGTCAAATCAAATGTACTATATAAGGATATCAGAAACGTATTTGAGCTCCTGTGAGTCACATATCATGGATCTGTCGCCTCTCAGGACCAGAATGCATTTTTCCTGAACATTCTACAGTCAGAGTTAGGCAATTAGAAAAACACCAGAGGCCCTTTAATCCTGGCCCCCACCTTCCCCTCCCTTCCATCCCTCCAACTCCCAGTGCTATACCCCTCTGAGGAAATGTCAGTGTTTGCAAGATGTGACGGGTGGCCGGCTCTTTAAAGCACAGATACCCACATGAAGGCATTGGCTGCTCCAGAGTGGCTAAATCCTCGTCCGCGTATGAGAGAGAAAGGTGCATGCAAACAAGTGGGGCCTGACTTCAAATGGATGGGGACTCTTTTTTTAAGGTTTGTGTTTTTACTCACATCATATTCCGTTGCCAGAGAAGGAAAAGCTTGATGACATAATATTCGACTTATTCTCTGGCACGTGTCGTCTGAGCCTGCTGACGTTTAGCGATGTGAGTACTCTCACAGTGCACGTGTTTCGGAGAGATTTGAATACCAGACTAGGCTGCAATTGTATTGCACCCCGCTGACATCAATCAGATGGGATTATTTGTGGCGGAGAGGCCTTGCGGAGGACCAAATATGATAAATGAACCAATAATGCAGTGAGACGTAACACGCCCTTTAAATGTCCTCTGCAGATACTCAGTAATGCTGGGAGAGGCGTGTGGACCCTGAAGTGGCCACTGGGTGGCAGCAGTAGACTGTCTGCAGTTTACCGCTTGCAGACTTTCCAGATGAGACAGAGAAAGGTTTTTTTAAAGGGGGAAAAAAAAGAAACTGCATAAGAGAGGGAGAAATGTTCAGAAACAGACCAAGACACCCAGAGAAGAATGGAAAGAAAGAGTCTAGTTAAACAGTGTTTATGGAGTCTGCCAGAGTTGGGAAACGGCTGTAAATAAGTCACGGCCCCTCGGGGGCGTTGGCATATCGTGACAGGCTGACGCAAGTGTGTACTGGGGCTGGCCGGCTGGCACATGTGGATTGGTAAACCCGACGTGATTCACCTCTGCCGAGTCCTTCCTCTGAAATAAACCCTAATGGCGTATGTGTGTAAATGAACTTGTTTAACTATCATTGCGGGGAACCAAAATCTCCAGAACCTTTTTCAAACCAGGACAATTTGACCATGCAGGGACATTTTCTTGGTCCCCAGAGGTTGAGGTGCAATTCCTAGGGGCTTGTAGAGGGGTTAGGGTTGAAATGACATGAAATGTTAAGGATAGTAGGGATGCTTGTAGGATTAGGAGATACGGTTCAGGTTATGTTTTGTGGTTAAGGTTAGAGGATAGGGAACACAGGATTTTGAATAGGACTGAATGATATTCCCCCAGACTAAAATCCACGCAAATGTGTTGTGTGTCATTACAGAGACATCACATTCAAGAAAATCTCAAAAAGTGCTGGGAAAAAAGGAATACGGGAGTAAAGAGGAATGAGGAGAAGGGATGACATAATGGACAATCCTGCAGAGAGAGAAAGACAAATGGAGGAGCCGCTGACCACCGTGGGGGATGGAGGGATGAAGTCTGGACTTCACAAAGCAGGGATGGCAGGACAATGAGAGAGGGATGAAAGGTTGAAAGGAAGGAAGGTGGACCCCCACCCCCCCCCTCTCCCCCTCCCATATGTGCTAGTCCTCTCCAGGCAACACACAAGGATTTGTGGTGTTTACGTAATATGCTGGCGGTCTTCGAAACGCAAGTTGGCAGGATTATGGAGATGGGAGGACTGCAGCACAGGGCTGCAGACACTGGCAATCAACTTGCGAAACAATCATCATGAATATACAAACACATGTACTAAAGTTCTTACACACGCACACGCCCACAAACGCTTGGAAAATTGCACACAGCTGACATCAATTCACCTGGCCTTCATAGCAAATCAAGGAAAACAGACCATTCACACAGACCTAAACTATGTATTATCTTTTTCCTGTGTTTTTTCTGTGTTTCTTCTGCATTTACAGAAGGCAAATATAAATGTTAAAATAGTAACACTTTATAGGCTAAGGGTTGGATTAGGGTTAGGGTGAAGGTTAATGTTTGGTTTAGGGTGAGTTGTCAAAAACAAACAATTGTGGAGAAGATCGGAGGCAGACAACTGTATTGTAAAGTTCAACGCAAGGAAATGCCGGTTAGGAACATGCGTCCACATGGAAGACCCCAAACTTCAGTGTATTGTTGCATCAAATTCGCATTGAATTAGAATTTCCATGTTGTCTTTCTGCAGAAAAGACTATTGTCCGGCTTTGTTTTAGTTTTTGTACTTTTTACTGAGGCCGGCTCCATAGGGAAGGTGAAATGCGGATTGGGTACTGTCACAGTTCCCCACCCCCACCCCCAAACACACAGAGGTGCCTGAATGATCCAGCTCATTGCAATGTGAACTTAATTATTGCAAATGTGTGACCACAGGCAATACTCATCCCAATTTGATGACAAAACCAGCAGCAAAAGCAAATCATAAAAAACTGATCACCAACGATGGGGGAATGAAATAAAGCTCGCTGACAAGAGGAGGGTACTAAATGAGCATCGCTGTGTGTGTGTGTGTGTGTGTGTGTGTGTGTGTGTGTGTGTGTGTCTAAATCCTACTGGTCAGCTGGGGTTGCCTACAGATGATGACTAATTGACATGGTGTCAGATTGACTTTGGAGCGTGTTAAAAACACGTTCAAAACATTTTAATTCTCATTACTGTTCAGTGGTTGACCTGTCAGATTACACGTGATATACCCCCCTCCTCCCTAGAGCCAGTGGGGGTGTTTGCATGTGTGTGTTTGCATGGGCGCATATGGCTGTCTGTGACATCTCCGCTTTCCCTTTCTCATGTCCCCTCTCTCTGAATACCTCTGCACGTGGTGTGTGTGTGTGTCTGTAGGGTCAGCTAGAACCTACTTATGACTAACCATGGCATGTCCAGCTACACTCTGAAGAAGGTTAACTACAGGTCCGTGTTGTGTTTAATGAAAATGACCCCTTCCCCAAGAAACAGCTATACTCAATAAGGGTAACTTCAAATCAGTTTGGTGTTTAGTAAAAGTCTATCCCATACACCCACACACACACACAGGAAACAGGAAGTCAAGGTCCGGGTCTCTTAGCTGTACCTTGAGGTGTCACAACCACTGTCATGTTAGATAACAGTCAGAAACACATGAAGAGCCCTCCGGAGGGGAATGTCTGTGTGTGTGTGTGTGTGTGTGTGTGTGAGAGGGAGAGAGAGAGAGAGAGAGAGGGAGGGAGGGAGAGAGAGAGAGAGAGAGAGAGAGAGAGAGAGAGAGAGAGAGGGAGGGAGGGAGGGAGAGAGAGAGAGAGAGAGAGAGAGAGAGAGAGAGAGAGAGAGAGAGAGAGAGAGAGAGGGAGGGAGGGAGAGAGAGAGAGAGAGAGAGAGAGAGAAAATAAGACAGACCGAGGGCGTGAAACAGAAGAATTAATTTCGCTTCATCTTTAACCACACACTTTGTATGTTTATCCCATGTTTTCATTATTTCAAGGAATCAGCATTCAGAAGACTCCCTGGGGATGGCAAATGGCAGAGAGCCATATTTCACAATAATCTCTGCAATTGGTATTGCAGGTATAATGGGCGAGAATAGAGACAAAATACTGGCGACGAGGCCCTGAAAGGAAAGGCGCCAAATTACGTGACACAAAATGTTATTGAACATAATACCCCCTTAATTAAGCAACTCGCTTAGAGAAATAACCCTGCTTATCTCCAATATTTTGAATATTTCATTAAAACCAATATCCCTTACTTGGCGACTTGAGGGTGAAAAGTTGCATTCTATCTGATTGACCTGTCTCACTCACTCTGCTTTGCCAAGTTTTTTTCCTCCAAAGTCAAAATGAAGATTAGAATGGAATATGGGATAAAGGCAAGAAAGGGAGCCGGGGTAAGAGATCGTATCTCAAAGCTGTTATTTGATATGCTAAAAAGCATCGGGGGGAATCATTTGTGAAAGGCATTAATTGGTTTTTCGCCCGTGCTTTTGATCAATTCTTTATTAAATCGGATGAAATTATGTGAAACTAGGGGTTGAAGTGGTAATGTATTCAACGCCGGAGGAGCCCGTGAAGAAAATTTGGGATTGTGACCCGCAAACGTCTCAACTTTTCACATATAATTTTTGTATGTGAATTGTATTTTTTTTTTTCACATACAAAAATATATTGAGTGGTGTGTCGGTGCCTATTTTGTGTATGTTTGTGTGTGTATATTAATTTCTCCTCATGCAGTAGCTACGAAGGACACTGTCTGAGTTTGATACACTGATACACAATATTGGTGCAAATCACATACAGGCAGTGGCCAACACTGGTTTGGGGTAGCTCAGCTAAAGTCACACCACAACTCTTGCTCCTGAGGCTAACCCTTACGCTAGTCGATGCTAACCCAAACGCTGCAGCGTGATTAGATCTTTAGCGTGATTAAACCTGGCTCTCTCTGTCTGCAGCCTTTCAGGGGGTAAATGAGTGTTTGAGGAAAAAGAGCTGATTTGAGTTAGGTGTGAAATCATCCTGATTGCGGAGGAGGACTTGGAAAAGGAGGCGCAATGTTCAGAAGATGGGTTAATCAGCTCTATGTATGTCTATGTGGCAGGGGTGGGTGCGTGCATGTATACATAAATGTGTGTGTGTGTGTGTAAGCGTATATTGATTGTGAGTGGTGCATCCTCAGTCAGTGCCATTCGATGTATCATCTCAGAGACTGTATATAATCATCCAAGAGCCTCCAGGGACAATGTGTGGAATTGCTTGCACTGTTGGCATCATCCTTTTGCTCTTCCTCCACCATATCATCATCATCACCACCATCTTCCTCATCGTCATAATTACATTCAGCACCATTGTCATCCTCACAATCCGCATCGTCGTCATTGTGAGCAATTCGAGGGCAATTTTCCACGACGAGGCAGGATTGCTGGAAGCGTGGGACAGACCACTGCCTCACAGAGACAGACCACTGCCGCAGAGACAGACCACTGCCTCAGACACAGATCACTGCCTCAGAGACAGATCACTGCCTCACAGAGACAGACCACTGCCTCAGAGACAGATCACTGCCTCACAGAGACAGACCACTGCCTCAGAGACAGATCACTGCCTCACAGAGACAGATCACTGCCTCACAGAGACAGATCACTGCCTCACAGAGACAGATCACTGCCTCACAGAGACAGACCACTGCCTCAAAGAGACAGACCACTGCCTCAGAGACAGACCACTGCCTCACAGAGACAGATCACTGCCTCACAGAGACAGACCACTGCCTCAGAGACAGATCACTGCCTCACAGAGACAGATCACTGCCTCACAGAGACAGATTACTGCCTCAGAGACAGATCACTGCCTCACAGAGACAGATCACTGCTGTTCTCTCACTTTACAGGGAGCATGGGATTCCAGTCGACTTGCCTGGGACAAGAGCCGCAGGAGAGGGCTTTTAAGGGGATATTACAGCATGTTTTACGCACAAAGAAATACTCAGGCGACTAATATTAGGATCGTTTGTATATTAAACTGCTTGTACTCTGTATGCTCTGTATTTGTATCAGTGCGTGTGCATGTTTGTGTATGTTGCTATTTGTGCCCTGCATGAATGCTCTTCCCTGGAAACGTGTGTGTGTGTGCGCTTGTGCCTCTGTTTAGCTGTGGTCATGGCACTGTGAAGTTGCTGCGCAGCTACCAAGGGGTCCTGGCTGGCCCCGACTCTGAGCATCAGGGCCTGTGATAGTTGACCTTCACAGTGCCTGAATCAACAGCGATTAACCAGGGAGCTTTAACCAGCTGTGTGTGACAGAGCGAGGGGGGGGGGGGGGCTGGGGGGGGGCTGATTTGGCCTCCATTCTGGCTTGCTGGAAATCGCTAATCACTTACTGCATTACCATGCAGGGGAGCTCACACACACACACACAAACACACACACACACACTAATACAATACGTGCACATGCACCCAGATACACTCGCTCCTACACGAGCAAACGGGGCAGACACCTGCACACATTCACATTGACACGAACAAATGGAAGAAATGGGATTCCCCATGTGCTTGTGCTAATCACAATCAGTAGATCGGTTATTGCGTAATCCTATGGTCATATATTCAGTTTTATGATCCATTTCTACATGTGTTGCTAAGGGAACCTATTGCATTTTGTGCTGATCACAGTCACAGGTCTATGATGTAGCATCTGGCTGCCTTTTAAAACAAACACGTTATCTTTGTTTTTCTCTTGTCACTATAAACATGTGTGCTCTGACCTTCATGCCTCAGAGAGACTTTGCTTTGCCTGAACTGGTCATTTTTATGTCAACACGTTTGTAAAACTCTCCAATCAGCAGATTACTTCTAAACCCAGAACCCAACAGAATAGCCACGCCGTTTCTGATGAGACTGACAGAACCTTTCTACAGCAACACACACAAACAGGTGCGCGCATACACACACACACACACACACACACACACACACACACACACGCTGGTACCTGGCAGGGCAGGTCAAGAATGACACTATGCTGATGTTAATCCGGAAAAGTAATTCTCATCTATTTGATAACCGTAATCCGAGATTTTGTCGTCCTATTCATTCCCAACTTGTGAACTTAATTTGGAGAAGTGCAGTGTGCAACAAACACTATGGCATGGCATTGGAATTCTGGGACCTAGCAAAGCTTGTCGCAACCCCCCCCCCCCTCAAAATAACACTGAACACTGAAAGGCACACCAGGGCCTCAATCAGCGATCAGGCAAACCTCTCCAAGCTTAATCCTCAAGTTATTCGTTGGTGGATGGAGCTCATATTTAAGCTGTTCAGCCTAGCTCCAGCATGTTTTGCAGGTGTAATATACCGATGACCTAGCAAAACATGACAGTATTAAAAGACTGCAACCCTCAACCCCCACCCGTCCGCGCAGATGACATTCACAGATATGGAAATAGATATTGGAACAGGACTGCGCCTGTAATTTCAACCCTTTGGCTTAAACTGGTGACAAGTGTTCCTGTTGGGGTTTTTTTTCTTCCCTGAATGAGTGGCACTCTGTGGTGAGCCACAGGGTGTTGGGTGGCCTGGTTTATACCTCTCCAGGTAGAGAGAGAGAGAGAGAGAGAGAGAGAGAGAGAGAGAGAGAGAGAGAGAGAGAGAGAGAGAGAGAGAGAGAGAGAGATAGCAAGACAGATAGAGAGAGATAAGGAAGGGAATTGGAGAGAAGGAGGAAGGAATATTAAGGTCTCTTTTGATAGGATGTGGGTTGAATGTATATGATGTGAATGCCACTGGTATGATAGGGGATTCTGTATACAGTAACAATATGACACAAATGACCACGAGATCGGGCTTCGTGTGTCTGTTCAGTTTGTTTGCGAGCGTGTACTATGTGTTTAAGATCTGATTCCCTTAGAAACCAATCCGTAAGTATACTGAGGTTTACTAAAGAAAAATAAATGATTTTTCACAGTACAAAGCCAAATGGGGATGTAGAGAACAGTATCTGTATGGATCGGCCACAGCACTTTAGCAGTAAGAAGCATAACTGAATTACAATGCAAGGTACAATGAAGTCCCTGAAAATCTATCACTGTGTGGGTGTGTTTGCGAGTGTTTGTGTGTATTTGAATGTGCGAGTACAGCCAATTGTGTGCATGTGTGTGTGTGTGTGTGTGTGTTGTCAGACACTGTTCCATAGCTGTCTGCCTGCCAGAAGAAGATAATGGATTTGGACAACCAACAGGAGAAGTCAGCCCTGGTCCTGACGGCCCGAGAGAAAGCACCAGGAGGTAGCTCTCTCTCCCTCTGCCTCTCCCTCTGCCTCCCTCCCTCTCCCTCTCCCTCTGCCTCTCTCTCTCCTTCTGCCTCTCTCTCTCCCTCTCTCTCCCTCTACCTCTCTCTCTCCCTTTGTCTCTCTCTCTCTCTCTCTCTCTCTCTCTCTCTCTCTCTCTCTCTCTCTCTCTCTCTCCTGTCCCTCTGCCTCTCTCTCTCTCAAGTCTCTCACTTGCTCCCCCTCTCTCTCTCTCCCTCTACCCCTCTCTTTTGCTCTCTCTGTCTCACCAATGTCTCAAGGCTAGAACATGGTCAGCCAAAACTTGAGTGTGTGTGTGTGTGTGTGTGTGGGGGGGGGGGGGGCTGACAATGGGACAGATGTGTATGACCAGTGGCAGCAGAGAAGAACTGGGGCTGAGATGTGTCTGATGGTATGAATGCAGGGTTGAGACGTGTCATATCTGACCATCCAGGCTAGTCTCTCCCTGCTCTGACTGGAGATGTACAGATTGTCATGTCTCACACAATAGACTATCATATTGATAAACAGGATGGCCATGGCCGTCGTCCAAGTTGTGGGATTTAGACTTCCCTGGCCTTGAACAGTTGTATGAAAAGTGCTATATAAATAAAGTCCTACTTACTTGAAGGCTGGTTCACATTTGCACAGTGCATTAACCAAGTGGGGTACATGGATTTTTCTATTGAGAATTTTGGATTGAGACATTTTTGGCTCATTGGACATTGACACCATACTATTTTAATACGTTTTCAATTGTACTGTACATTATACTCCTATCCACAGAAAAATATCCTTGCAGTAGGCTATATGTGTTCGTGTGGAGATGATGTCTTTAATTTGAATGTTTTCCGACAGGGAACAGTTTGCAACTGTTCCGTCACCACGCCACTACAACACAAAACCAAACAGACCGATGAAGGAAAAAACAATACAGAGGCCAACGAAAAATGAAAGAATGACGTGTTTCACTTCACCAAACTGAAAACAAGCAATGCAATATCCCAAAACCGGGCTATCAAACTTTAATGCTGCTCTGGTGCCTTGCCCGAGGCGGAGTCAAGTTTAGGAGGAAAGAAAGGGCAGAAAACACATCAATCTTTCAACGAGCGTCGACAACATGGCCTTTACCGCCACCCTCTCCGAGGGGCTTCAGCTGCCTCAGGTAAAATACAGCGGCGCCACCAGCTTTGCTGCTGCTCCCATCAAACAGAATGAGCGCTACTGAGGTTTGAGTAGTGAACAGGTAAAAGCGACTCTGCTCAAACACACACACAAAACATTCCCTTTCACTGTTAAACTACTTGTCAAACATAAACAAATGACGGTCCCAAACAAACTCACACACATTCCAACGCACACTCCTGAAAAAGGGCCATCCTCCTTAGCGAGCGCCCGCCACCACACAAGCGCCCCCCCCTCACAAGCGCCACCCCCTCACCCCCTCCCTCACCTCTCTCGCAGGTGCGCGACCAGAAGCCCGTGCCGGTGCAGTCGCAGATGAAGCGGTTCCAGCCCTCCTTGCACGCGCCGCGGTTCTTACAGGGGCCGCTCTCGCACTGCTTCCCCGCCGCCTTGTTGCACGACGGCTTGATGCCCGCCCCGTTCTGGGCCTCGGCGATCTGCCGGATGTCCTTACTGCGCCCGTCGATGAAGAGGTCGCGCACGCAGCCCACGTAGCCGTAGTTGAGCATGGCCGTCCACAGCTCGGTGGGCAGGATGAGGGCCGTGCGGTCGGAGGGCAGGCCGCCCAGGTACATGTCGCCCTCCAGGTCCAGGATCTCGCTCTCGCCGCTGGCGGTGAACGGAGTGCGGCGGCTGTTGACTGAGATGGTGCCTGGGGGGGGAGGGAAGGGGGGTAGGGGGGGGGGTGAGCACAGACAGACGGACTGGGCGCTCTCGAGTTTAGAAATAGGTGTCCTTTCTCAACGTGTCAGGATGACACGAGGAAACGTATTAGCATCGTTTTTGTCGGTTTAGGATGTGATAGAGCATCAGCTGCTCTCTGAAACATGCTGACGGAAGTTACGTTCGTCGCATCGGGGACGTAAACGACAGCGTCTGTCGTCAGTGCAGAGAAGCCACTGTAGTGCTAATTCAGACAGTTCACAACTAGATCTGACGGAGGAAGTACCTCTGCTACATGCTCCCTAATCACATGTCCTAGACACTGCCAGACTAAGGAGACAGGAGACATACGATCTTTCGAGGGATTGTGTGTATACCTTAGAGAGAGAGAGAGCAGGAAGGAAGGAGAGAGGGATGAAAGAAGGATGGAAAGATATGTGCGTCAACACACATAGAGGCTTATCCTTATTTATTAGAGTGCGTGCCGGTGTTTGTGTGTGTGTGTGTGTGTGCGTGGGTGGGTGTGTGCGTGCATGTCTGAGTTAGTCTTCACAGTATTTATAGGAACTCCTTCTGTCCTCAATCCAGTGCAGGATGAAGAACTTGAGCTTAAGTGTATATGTGTGTATGGGTTTGGTGTGTGCGTGCATGTGTGCAGAAATCAATAGCAGTAATCTCTGCTGAAGTGACACTGGCCCAGTCACCTGAACAGCATTGTCTAACAGCCTGTCTGCATTCCTAATGCCCTCAGAGACCTCCCATAGGCCCAGCACTGGGGCGGCAAGTGATACACAGCACTCAGATCAATGAGATGGCACACACACACTCAAGTCCAATAGAGGGAGAGAGAGAGAGGGGGGGGGGGCGGGGGAGAGAGAGAGAGAGAGGGAGAGAGGGGAGAGAGAGAGAAAGAGAGAGAGAGAGAGAGAGAGAGAGAGAGAGAGAGAGAGAGAGAGAGAGAGAGGGGAAGAGAGAGAGAGAGAGAGAGAGAGAGAGAGAGAGAGAGAGAGAGAGAGAGAGAGAGAGAGAGAGAGAGGGGAAGAGACAGAGAGAGGTGGAAGAATGAGCACAAAAGAGAGGTGATGATAATGCTACTTTGCTCATTAGCTCACTGTGGATCAGATTAGAAGCGAAAACGAGCCCCGTGCGGATGCCAGACGGGAGACGTCCACGACAACCATGCGACGACAAGCATCCCCTCAGCCCCAGGGGAGCATGAGGTGGGTTCAGATGAGGGAAGATCTCACCTGAGCGTCCGTCCCTCTGGATGTCCACGTGGTACCAGGTCCCGTCGTTCACCTTGTTCTGGGTGGCCTTGACTTTGATGGTCCCTGACCCCATGTCTAGCAGGAGGTACAGACTCCCATCCAGCAGCTCCACCGCAAAGAAGTCCACCTGAGGTGGTGTAGAGAGAGAGATAGAGAGACAGAGAGAGACAGACAGAGACAGAGACAGAGAGAGAGAGAGAGAGAGAGAGAGAGAGAGAGAGAGAGAGAGAGAGAGACAGAGAGAGAGAGAGAGACAGAGAGAGAGACAGAGAGAGATAGAGAGACAGAGAGAGACAGACAGAGACAGAGACAGAGAGAGAGAGAGAGAGAGAGAGAGAGAGAGAGAGAGAGAGAGAGAGAGAGAGAGAGAGAGAGAGAGAGAGACAGACAGACAGACAGAGAGAGACAGAGAGAGAGACAGAGAGAGAGAGAGAGAGAGAGAGAGAGAGAGAGAGAGACAGAGAGAGATAGAGAGACAGACAGAGAGAGAGAGAGAGAGAGAGAGAGAGAGAGAGAGAGACAGAGAGACAGAGAGACAGAGAGAGACAGAGAGAGAGAGTGACAGAGAGAGAGAGAGAGAGAGAGAGAGAGAGAGAGAGAGAGAGAGAGAGAGAGAGAGAGACAGAGAGAGAGGGAGAGAGAGAGATTCAGCTGAGGGGGACCGCGGGGGAGTTTGACTTACTTGAAGGGTTTAGTGCTGTGGAAATGTGATGACAGCTGCATCTCCCCAAAAAATGAAAAGAGGCTTGAGTGAATGAGCTCGGCTTGCTCAACTCAAAGAGTCGGCCAGAGGCTTCTCAAAATGGATACACGGAAGTGACCGTCGGAAACCACGTGACCGGTCGCCGTTTAGTCGTCAAACGCAAAACAGTCCTGCCGACCTCTGCTGCGTTTCGTCACATTTATGGTGCCTTAACGGATATGACGGATTGAATCTCGACAAATCGGTTGACCTCCAAAACATGAGACACATCTGACTGCTTGACTGACTGAACCTAGCCGGCCCGAATCGCCACCCCTGCAGATTTCATTGACAGGGGTGGATGGACGGACGGATGGACGGACTGACCTTGGTGTTCTTCTGGCTGCGCGCGGCTTCCTTGCGCTCCTGGGGCTTGCCGTGGGTGAAGAGGATGAGGCCGTTGGGCTCGGAGGTGCGGAAGTCAAAGGAGATGGAGCCCATGCGCTTGGTGTTCCACTTGGGCAGGCTGATGTAGGCCTCGGGGGTCTCGAAGGAGATGGGGTCCAGGGTGGCCACGTTCTCGCACTTGAACACCACGTCGCCCTGGATCTTCATCTTGGGGTCCACGATGCGGGCCAGGCGGGAAAGCTCCAGACGGATGTCGTTGTTCTTGTAGACCACCTGGGGAGATCGGATTGGGGGTTGGTTCAGTCTGAGGCTGCATGCATGGGATGAGTCTGGACCTGCCTCTGAGGCGAGGACGGCGTATGAAGGAGTCTGTGTTTGAAATGAACGTGTTTTGGCTAATGGCTGTGGTTTGTATTCACTCTGAGAGGTTCTCATTGGTGACAATCGGCTTTGTTTAGCATGCTTCCTGGTTTCTGCTCAAGGCTATCCTACTGCTGACACCAATGTAATTATGAACACAGCCCAAACACTTTCTGTAGATTTTAGCAATGGTAACTTATTGGGTTTCCCACCACAAACACATTTTTCAAACAAAGACTCCAAACGCTGGAAAATGAAGATAGATGATTCAGACATTCACCAAAGCATCTCTTTAACAGTATCTCTGTCACATTTCAATGCCGCAAAACACTCAGCAGAAGAGCGTCCACAGACAACAAAGCGACAGAGACAATTAGGTCTACTTCATCGACCACTCACAGATAAACAATTTTGGGTAAAGGTAGGTTTCACAACTGCTGTCATATGGCTCAATAAACTGTCTGGTAAAGTTCATGTTAATTAGTCTGTAACCTGTATTAATATCCCTGTATTAAATACCAATCGGCCAGGGCAGGGAAATACAATAGCTGTCTGAAGCAGAGGTAATGGACTCTCTGTGGGCTGGCATATGCTTCTGGGTCTGTTCTCCCTGATAGTGATGCTAATGGGCCCACAAAAGGAGAGGCACACGCAGAGACGTGCACAGGAACACGCACGCAAAGGCATACACACAGGCCTGGACAACCACAGGTAAAGGTTGGGAAACAAGCACAAACACACGCATATACACACTCTCACACACACACGGGCCTGAACAAACAGAGGTAAAAGGGAGGGAAATAAGCACACACACATAGGCACACACACATAGGCACACACACACACACACACACATGCGTAAACACAGTGTTGGTGGCACATCTCTTACTATAAGCGAGAGGGACAGTGGCTGCCCTTGGCTTATTTGAGAGGATGATGTCATATGCATGGTTCTAGTTCTGTCCGCTACAATACACACACACACACACACACACAGACACATAAACATCGTCACATTCACTGGCCCGTAACCCCTCATAATTGGTGCTCCAAGCCTAATTCACGAGTCCATTGAAGCGTCCATAACCTCGACAAGAAACGAACACAAAACTACTTCTCAATCTCCCAAACTTTGTCAACAAACTCCAATGACTTCATAGCTTCCATCCCTGTTTCCTGAGGGAGAGTGTCGTCTGGACTAAACAAAGGCTGGGAGGTTCTAAGTGGCCAATCTTTTATCACAGCAGCCTTAAATACTGTCAATAACACAGGGAGGACAGAGACGCAGAGGGGGACGGGCGTGTGTAAATTGAAATCTGCTCATGTGGAAAATTGAAGGCTTTTTCTCTAATTCTGAGGGCAGAAGGCTCTCTTCTCTCTCTGCCTATTTGGGACACGTCGGACAAAGACACACACAAACACACATGCAATCTATTTGTTGGTACACAAATACAGGCCAGTGCTTGCATGCACGTATACACACACACACACACAACGTATGGGTTTGTGCACAGCTCTATGTGGGTAGATTGAAGGCCTGGCTAAGATTATCAATAATCCGCGAGCAGATTTGACAGTAAATCAACACATCCCTCAGGTGCTCAGGGACTCATATCCAACCGCAAGATTGTCTTTTCCTTTTCCTCACTCCCTTTCTTTCTCTCTCTCTCTCTCTCTCTCTCTCTCTCTCTCTCTCTCTCTCTCTCTCTCTCTCTCTCTCTCTCTCTCTCTCTCTCTCTCTCTCTCTCTCTCTCTGTCTCTCTCTCTCTGTCTCTCTCTCTCTGTCTCTCTCTCTCTCTCTCTCTCTCTCTCTCTCTCTGTCTCTCTCTGTCTCTCTCTCTCTCTCTCTCTCTCTCTCTCTCTCTCTCTCTCTCATATACCCACTCACTCAACCAGTGGAGCCAGAGTTGTGAAGCCCCGCTGTACTCCCCATCCGTTTCTCAGAATCCAGAGGCTTTATTCTGGAGATCATAAATACCCACAGACCCTGAAGGAGCAGAGAGGTTGCACTCTCCCCACACATCTCACTCGACGCCCCCAAAACACCGGGGAAGCAGACAGTGGAAACGACAGCGTTGACATGGAAAACTCAAACAAACATCCAAAAAGGGATCCGATTGTACCGCACCGACCTAACTTCACAGCACACGGACGCAGGCCACGGTTGACTTTTTGCTGATTGCTTGATACGAATGGGCTTGGTGAGTTGCCATGATCCATCCAGTGACGGTCGACTGGAGGACAGCCAATCAGTAATAACTGGCATCACAAGCTACATGTTACAGTGCTATAGAAAGATGCCCATCAGTGGACTAGTGCCTAGTGAAACTCACCCATCCCCAGCATTTATGGGCAAAAGGGCCAGATTCTTGCAGATGCCTGCATGCTCTAATGATGTCTCTTCTCCTATAGCTCTTTTATGAAGATGTACAGAGACACAAACAAATACACGCAGCAACACACACAAAACTACAAACACACTTCGATACATTAACGGCTGGTTCTCTCATGTCGAGCTCTCATGGAGTTTCGTGTACGAGTTGGATTTAATGCCTTTCTCTGTCACCAAAGAAGCGTTCGTGGAAGCGTTCAGACAAGACATCCCTAATTTCCCCGCCGTGGCTGACAGTCAAATATAGCTTAGGCTGTGCTCACTCCAGGAGACATCATTGTCTGGCTAGTTAGCGCTGAATGCTACATGTCCGTCTCTGGGTTAGCCTGAAGATTTGTTCTTTTCCAAGAAAAAGACAAGTAGACTGAAGATATTTCTTGGTATAAAGCCGTACAGGGCTTCTTTGATGGATTCAAATTTGTATCAGAAGTTTAATGACAACAAATGGATACAGCAGAGCAGTGACTGGAACAAACTCAATTGTAAATCTCACGTAGCATAACCTAGGCTATAGCAGTGGGAAGAGTGGATCTTGGTCATTATTAGAAAGGTTTCAAATATTATCTTCACTCAAACAATTCCACACTTGACCGTATCTCAACTGTTCCTGTCACGTCAATGCCAGACAATTCAGAACATTTTATTGCAAACCTTCTGCATCTGTGATCCAAATATTGACTCATGTCGTTTATTGACTAAAAGCTACACCTCAGTCTATTAACTCTACAGGGTCCACCTTAACATATTCCCTGTACCATAAATGTTTTAATAAGGTAATTGAAATTGAATGTTTCCAGCACCTCTAGGTCCCGTTGATCCTTTATCGATCTTAGAGTCCTGCTCAGACATATTCATCTAAGTCTGGGATGTAAGGTTTTTATCTTGTGCCTCTCCCGTCCTGTCCCCCTGCTCCTGAACTTCTATTGATCTCTCGATCCGCCATCATTTTCCACTTCCCTCCTTTCCTAATAAACTCATACGTAAGTGCCACAGGCTAGGATTGTCCTAAAAAACAAAACATATATATATACAGGGTCTAAACCGTTCGTCGATGTGTTTAAAACTGGCTTCAGAGTGGAGGGAAACATTCTCAGTTGGTAGAGAGTTGGAATTGCCAATGACCTCAGAGTTAGTGAGCTGTGAATAGTTAGCTGAATGTGAAGCAGTGGACAGTAGAGGGGAAGGTCGAATGGAAGTCAAAAGGTTGTTGTGGTTGGGTTGGTACAGCTCAGGACATCTGTATCCTGTGCACTACATGAGGCACCATGAAAAAGATATGGTCCTCACAAGCTTCTGTGGACAGCTATGCTACTGTGTGTAGAGTACAGGCAAGCATGTTCCACTGAGCTAGCCTCGGCCTGAGCTTGGGATTCCGTGTATTGCCAGCGTCTACGTTTATCATCACCTCAACCTGGAGGCAACATATGGCTAAAGTTTAACAAAACTAATGCAGGTGAAGTTACAGCAAACACCAGTGCAACACCCTAACCCAACAGGTACTTTGAACAACTGTGGTCCGAATCAAGGGGCCTGTTCAGGGATGGCAGATCATTGTGGAACCTTAACCTAACCCTAAACTAACCCTAAAAGGATTTATCAAAAGGAGAGTTAACTGAACCAGTTGAGGCTTTGATATACATTAAGGAAGTACAGTAACATGTTTTGACCTAAAAAACAACAACTTAGTATTCATGGTAGCAAATCAATGAGGTTCTGTGTCCTTTATTAAATGTCATCTATCAGTCATCAGTGAGACAATAGTTGCAGCTGTGCAACATTGCCTCCAGTCCACCAGGCAAACATATGTTCCTGGCTAAAGACCTCTTTAGAGGAACCTCCAAAGAGAGAACTGTCGCCAGAGGCGCACAAAGTGACCTTGAAAACAACAGCAAGACACAACCGTTAATCTCCCCCTCCCACCCCCAACACCACCACAATACACACACCCCTTTACAAGCGTTGATTGGACAATGATTATAATTATTGGCAATATTATTGCCACGGCTAATCCACACAGAACTTTGACCTGATATCTTTTTCATTACCTAAATCAAGTTTGCCCCCCCCCCCCCCCACACACCCCTTATAATTTTCCAGGCGTCGGGAATCTGCCAGTCATCTCTCTGCCTCTCTCTGACACAAATTGATACTTTGCAAATGTGATCGTTGGCCGACGGTGTCGTCGCGGGGTGGGGCGGCCGTCGCCCACTGAAATGCCAGCCGGCTAATTCCTCCGGAGCAGTTGATGAGGCGACACGCCGGGTGACATTTACCTCCCTTCACTCTCTCTCTCCCCCCCTCTCTTTCTTTGCCTGTCATCTATTTTGAGCCGAGTCTGAAACAGGTTGTTGGCTCGCGGTCGCTGTGTTGTTAACCCGCGTGATGCCTCCTGCGCAGTCCCATTTCGAACGCGACTTGGTAGCGTACTTGAGGGTTCTTAAAAGGAAGAACGCTGTATCTTGTAGGGTGTCGTCGTCGTCCCCGATTTCAAAATGGTCTAGTTGTCACAAAGCATTTGATGTTACTCATGTTTAATCATGACTGGGTTTTAATGGTGAATGGGTGCTCTTAAGCGGATGCTAGTGGGCACTATTGAGGTTGTGTCACAACCAGTTGTTCAGGGACAAAGTTACTGAGTTCATGAATCGTGATGGGGACTGAAGAAAGTTGCCCCTCGTCCTGCTGGCCCACAATCTTTTCAACCTACCAGCATAACTCTCAACAAACACACACACACACACACAGAGACTTTCTGTCTGCACAAACACACACATGGACGTACGGTCTGCACACACACACACACACACATCCTCAGCCTTCCACCATCATTCAAATCGCCACTAAGCGGCCTTCAAACAGGCCTGTCCGTTTGACGGATCACAGTTCAGAGGTGGACAGAGAGGATAAATGACTCGGAGCACAACGGGCTCAGGCATATTTCCAACAACAAACCAACCCCATTACACCTCTGCTCAGCGCACATTTGATTGTAACTGTACAGGACGCAATAAGACAATCACATAGCTCAAATTGCTTTCTGATAAAAGACAGAATACATTAACTGCCCGGGCCAATGAAACAGCAGATCATAAGAGGAGAGGAAACGTTGACAGGATGACAAGTTACTTTTAGTCAAGTGTCAACAAAGAGTCCAAATGAAAGCCTGTTATCATGCCGAGGCAGACGCAGGGTGCAGGTTAACAGGGGGGATGAAGAGGAATGTGTGAGCGATACAGCTCGCCCAGAACGGGCATCTATCTCTGCATTTATTTTTTTATTTTGTATTTGCCTGTTTGCAACCGTTTGTGTGGCGTGGAGAAGAAATGGTGTCCCTCAATAGTTAAGGTGTGTGTGTGTGTATGACAGAGAATCTGTGTGTGTTGCCGGGGGCAGGGGTCTGCCTGTATGCGTGCGTGAACTAGTTAGAATCCAGCAGTGAATGAATCCAGCAGTGAATGAATCCAGCAGTGGATGAATCCAGCAGTGGATGAATCCAGCAGTGGATGAATCCAGCAGTGGATGAATCCAGCAGTGGATGAATCCAGCAGTGGATGAATCCAGCAGTGAATGAATCCAGCAGTGAATGAATCCAGCAGTGGATTCCCCTCGGGCTGTAATCTCATCCTGCAGACCCACTTCCCTCAGAGGAACCACAGGCTGACAGAGAAGCGTCCGTGAAGGATGCCAGGTTGAGAACGAGGTATAGCCCGGGATATTCACAAGATTTTGCTAGTGCACATTCAAACAAACACACACACACACTGCTGGGAGATGACTACAATGTTCTGTGTGTGTGTGTGTTTGGGTGTGTCTGCAGGTGGAGTTGGGCTCTTAGTCACTGCTTTCACATGTTCAACATGGACAAAGTGCTCCCCAGGCGTGTGGAACCCACCCACTCTGCCCAGTCATACAAGTACACGCACGCACACACACACACACACACACACAGCAGTGGGCTGGGCATAGGCATGATGCTTGCTACCAGTCATGGGCCCTGCACTGCCATATGGGTGTGTATTTTTGAATTATCGGTCCATCTGCCAATCATTATTTCCATTGTTTCAGAGTCCGTTTTTCTGGTTTGTATCTGTGTATTTGTGTTGGCAAACCTACGATTGTGTGCATGTGAAAATGCACACATTGGCGGTAATCTATGTGTGTACTGTATTGTTTGTGTGTGTTTGTGTGCGTGTGGATGCGCAGCCACATCTGGGGCTGCACAGGGGCGCAGGGTGACACACACATTAATCATCCACAGCTGTCTGCTTCCACCATAAATCTCTGCCTGCCTGCCTGCCTGCCTGCCTGCCTGCCTGCCTGCCGCCCCCCCTCCCCCTTCTAACTCTCCAAGAACCATTGGCCCTTGGGTTGCTGTGAGGAGACCAGATCGCTCTCCACCACATTAAGGATGCAAACTCCCAGTCCCTGGCCATCCTAACCTGGTGATTTGGCACGAAGGAGGGAGACCAAGTGCTGCTGCTTGTTGGCTGTTGGCACTCCGGGGCAGTGGGAGGGGTGGCGCGGGGACGTTTGGAGTTGGGGGGGTTTTCCACTCAGTTGAGGGGGTGGGGGAAGGAGGGGGGGGGGGGGGGTGGCAGTCTGCAACCGGTGCGGGCGGACACGTCCGCCGCAGTGTGCGGTGTTGCGATGTGGCTAACGGAGTGCGTTGGTCGTTGTGTGTTTGGGGCTTAAGGAGGCAAGGAGAATGTCACTGTTGTATTTAGCTCATCAGCTAGTCTCCGTTTTATTGTCCCATTCTCTCGCTCGCTCTTTGTCTCTCCATCTCTCGCTTCCACACGGTCGTACGCACACGACGATACCCACAAATGCCCGCTGGCAACCACAGTTGGCAAGAGATAAGCCTGAAACCTTGTCAACAGAATGAACACCCGTTTTGAACCGTGATTCTTGACGGGTGAGATTCCGCCCAGTAACGGCAATGACACCACCATCCACTGGGTGTCATGCTTTCCAAACATCGGTGCCGTTGTGTTTCTATGGAGACCTTTGCACGTCCTGTAGCTTCATAAATGCCGCGTGTGCTCAATGCCACCGACAGTAATGCAACCATCTACCATCGATCAACAGTCCACCGACAAACCCATTCTGTTCCAATGAATGTCCGTAAGAGAACGTGTGAGTGTGTGTGTCATTTATGGTCACGCGTGCGTGTACATGAGTGTACAGAGTGTGTGTGAGTGTGTGTGTGTGTGTGCATACTGTATAAGTGCCTGAGCATGTGTGCGTTTGTGTGACTGTGCTGGTCCACTTTGGGGCAGCCCTATTCCCTAGAGTGTATCTGCGTGTTCGTTGACAGTGGAGCTTGACTGCGAGGGCAGCCAGGGGCCTGACGCAGTCCGGCTCATCCGGCCCATTCCGCCCCGCCTCTGCTGGACCCTCCCAGGGGTGGGCTGGACAGGGTGACCGGGCGGTCATCTCGGGACTTGACCTCCCCGGTCATCGCTGCTGGGTCTTCTGATAACACAGGCTTTTTAAGGGCCATGGGTCTGTGACTCAGTTCCCGTTTCACGCTAACTTTATCTGAAATATGCATCGTGGGGTCAAGGGGGGGATTGACGCGGGCGACACGATGGTTATCAGAGCCTTTGGACGTGAAGACTTCAGGCTGTGACTGCTTGGGCAGTCTGGACTCGACCCCTGACAGCCTGACTTTGAATATCTTCTATATTTCTGGAACTCGTGCCAAACCCCTTTATTTAAACCCTTTAATCCTTTTTTGTTTCTTTCTTCATGGCAGAAATATGTCTATTTAGTCTTGGGTTTCAGCAGAACGTCTCATCGCAAATCCTCACAGCGATCACATGATCGCTTAAAACCAAAGTATGGTACCAAAGATGATACCAAAGTACTTCAAATTTGCCCTCGAAACCGTACAAAATTGCAGATGCTCGCAAAGGTCATTTTTAAAATGATGCGATATTAGAATACATTCGGAGGGAACAGCTGGTTTCTTAAATATTCCAAATGACTGAGTGTACCGGGCGTCTGGAGAAATGGCAGGAAAGGAGGGTGCAGTTCTCGTCAGAGTGGCTCAGGACAATGGGAGACCTGGGGCCCCGTACCTGGTGCCATGGTAACAAAGCATTTATCCATAATGTCTTTTGATGGCAGAGACAAGAGCATTGCTAGCGGGCAAATTAGTGTTAATGGCAGAGTGTGTGCGTGCAGTGGGGGTTGTGTGTGTGCGTTTGTGTGTCTCTGCGTGAGGTGGGTGGGGGTAAGGGGGGGCTGTGTATGTGCCCGTGGGTTGTTTGTGCACGTGTGTGTGGTGGTCACGTACCGCATGCCATTTCACAATAGAAAGAGGTTCAAATGAACGCTTGTCAATCAGCACAGAGAGAGAGAGAGAAAGAGAGAGTGAGAAAAAGAGAGAAAAAGAGAGAAAAAGAGAGAAAAAGATAGAGAGAGCAGAGATTTCCCTCCACACACCAGAGGCGTGAGATGAAGCTTACAAGAGTCCCACGTGATGGATGTGCCCGGACGCTTCTTTCTGGGTTCCCTGCCTGTGTGACAATGTGTCGGCGAACGTCCATATCCGTCCGCATCGTGTGTCCGTGCCCATGTGCGTGTGTCGATTTGTGTGTCAGTATATCTATGTCTGTGTGTGTGTGTGTGTGTGTGTGTGTACAACGTGTTTTGGGGAGCTGAAAGGACCAGTCATGGAGTGATCATTTGGTGAGGGCCAGAAAGCGAAGAGGCAGGTCTGCCCAGCATGGCACAGAACAGGAAGTAGGGCAAGGGGGGATTATATGACTGCTGCACACCTCCCCTGGGCCAAATGACGCTCTGAGGGATTGGAGGTGGTACTGTGTGTGTGTGTGTGTGTGTGTGTTTATGTGCGTGTGAGTGAGTGTTAGTGTGTTTTATGTGTGTGTGTGAGTGAGTGTGTTGTGAGGCGTGTTTTATATGTGTGAGTGTGTGATGTTTGTGTGTATGTGGAACCTGCGTGGGCATATGGGCGTGTGTGTGGTGCGTGTCATTACGTGTGTATGCGTCGCTGGAAAGCATAGTGAGAGCATGCCAGGACCATGCTGCCACACTGCAGCAACCTGGCTTCAGCCAAGCGCTAAGAAATGACATCACCAGCTTCAGGGAAACTGGGTGTATTTCAGTGTGTGTGCATGTGTGTGTGTGTGTGCGTGTGTGTGTGTGTGTGCGCATGTGGCTGTGAAAGGCCATTCTTCTTCTGACAAAATTGGTTTCATCAAAACAAATCACAGCACTGCCATATTGGAACAAGGAGATGAAACAAACAAAAGCAAAGCCCAAAAACATCAATTTTACATAGTTGCACACAGAAAATAGGTAATAATAGTGTGTGTGTGTGTGTTCTCTCCAGTCTCCCTGAGTAGTTTAACATACTATTTGCACAAAAGACAATTCCATTCCCTGACTTCACCTGAACCTGTTAGACATCTAGGCCATGGCAGATGTGAAGCGATCCAGACAAAATCTAATCATTTACAGTACACACAATTGAAAAACAAAATTAAATATGCCTGAAACCAGCTCATGTTGGATGAAAACGTAGAACTGTGATGAATTTCATTAGGTCGCTGCCAATGGTCTCCTGGGCTGATGCAGAAGTCTCTGCTCTCTTCCTCCAACTGCATGTCTTTAATTCACATCTGACTGAATTGGACCCTGAGAGAGTCACTGCTGTCTCTTCTGTCTACAGAATTGAAAATAGATAAAAAGGTGCCTTGCTATTGGCTGTAAACTAAAACAATTCCACCAAATTATAATTAAATGTAATCACTGACACAACTAAAACCTACGGTGTGATCAAGAAACTCTTGACTGGTGGTTGAGAACCTTTTTTGTCTCACTAAAGAGCTAAATAGTGGTGGTCCAAAATGACTGTGACAACATATCCCTGCTCCACTTTACGTGGATGAACCGAGGTGTTCCCCGCACAGGCAACAAGCAAGATAAGCAAAACGCTTATATTCCTCAAGTTCATGATTAAAAACATTGGGGAAAAATATCGGCAGACCACAATGAATGATGTTCCCACCGGATGAAAACGCATCGAGATGTACACATCCACTTTGAAGACTTCTCACCTCTTTCAGGCAGCCCATGAAGTTGTTGCTGACGGGCGATCCAGGGAGGTCGGCCGTGCTGGGGCTTCCCCCCACGTAGAAGAAGTCATCAGAGCCCAGCATGGTGTAGTCCTCCTGGGTGTAGCCTGTGGTGGTCAGGATGCCGTCCACGGAGATGGTCACCTAAATCAAGAGGAGGGACCAAGGTGGAGGAAGTCAATGTGCCATGCAGATCTCTTGGAGGTCTGGCGGATGAGGAGGAAGGGTTTTGTCCTGAGTGAGGCGGGGTTGGGGTCACCACATTGCTTTGCTGTGTGTTCTTTTAGGATTGTGCTCTGCTCAGACCCTGTGACATTTCCTCTAAATCAAACAGAAATTTCCCATTTTTCTGCTGACTTGCGTCACTCGTGAATTTAGACAGAACAGGTAAAGAAAATATGTCACCGGTATTTTCTTTATCGTTGATGCAGGTTTTGTGTGAATATTTAGGTTCGCAGGGTTAGTAGAATGTGAACACCAAATGCAATTTGATTGTGATTGTTTCCATGTTAGTTGACCAATTTTTCTTTTGTTCTGACATTGACAAGCAAACATACAACAAATGAGTGTTTAGTACTGTGGTGGAGCTGGCAATGAGGTTGCATGTCTAAGAAATGCTATTATTCTACAATTACAAGAAGTAAGGGGGTGTAAACACAAAGGGAACTACCCTCTATGTCAGCTAAATGGAACATGCCAATGGCCAAACAATGCACACTTAGACCAAACCAAAGCTATGAATGGGGGATGTTCAAGGAAGGAAACTGAATTATAATTTCAAACCACATGCAAACACACACACACAGCAGAGAGGTAGGTGTTAGTGACAAAAGGTTGGTTGAAATAGATGAATAATGTAGTGGTAAGAAATGGAAGGGAATTTTAGGCATGCCATGCACAAAGTCTACTGGAAACAACTGTCAGAGCTCCCAGGTAGATTTCTTTCATTGTTGGT
Organism: Hypomesus nipponensis; assembly: GCF_054491055.1. Lineage (NCBI taxonomy): Eukaryota > Metazoa > Chordata > Actinopteri > Osmeriformes > Osmeridae > Hypomesus > Hypomesus nipponensis. Next base: position 7,229,494 of record NC_140363.1, on the reverse strand, counting down.
CCTTTTATTTTACACTTGGTGGTAAGCTTCTGGCAGTTTGGTCAACAGTGAACACCCCCCAAAACAAAAAAAAGCCCTGAAAAGTTTGACAAGTCTTTCTAAAGTAATAGAGGGGAGAGCCGGAAAAACTGAGCTGTTGTGAGACAAAGGAGGATGGGTGGTTAAATGAAGATGAAAAAGCCAAGAAAATACCAACCCGTTTCCTAATTTTCAAAGAAGGGTGTCGAGAAATCAGTCAACAAAAAAAGGAAGGGGGTAGGAACCACACGGCAAACCCAAAAAAAGGATAATAAAATGGTATCTACCAGACAATGTAGTTTGTTTACCATAGCGTGTCCAATGCCTGATTGCTTTGCGGAAAAGGGCGTGTGTGAGGGGGTTGGGAGGGAAGAAAGGAAATTTAAAAATGACAATTGGGGTGGTTAATAAAAAATGAAAAACAAATGAAATGTTACAGTGTTAGTACATCAATAGACAGTTAGTTAAAGAATGATTCATTCAGTGATGGTGATGTATTGTAGCTTCTTGCTTTTCATCACTGAGAAAAAGAGAGACAAAGAACGATGAGAGAGAAAGAGATAGTGGATGAAGAGAGTAAGAGAAAAGAGATAGTGCTTTGACCTATTCAACTGACAGACATGTGAGTCAACTGGTAGATTCAGACATGTCAATGGTAAGAGGAATAAAACAAGCCTACTGTTACCCCATCCCCAATTAACAAAATGGCGGCCTCTTTCTTTCTTCATGGATCAACTGTTTAAATCTATGATTAAAATGTTGCATCCCTTTGAATAAAAATGTCAGAACAGCTGACAATTGTGTTTAGATATACAAAAATATGATTCGAAATGTTAGTTAAAATCTCTACTAATAGTAGATTAACTCATATACATACTTCGACCTCTTCGACCGCCAAGATTCACAAAGAAGTAGAGGTTTCACCCAATCTCAATCTTTCTTTTCTCCTTTTTTTCAGTTTCTTCTTTTCAACAATGAACCCATAAACTGTCCTTTTTCAATCAGGAGGCAGTGGTGGATGGAGAAAGCGTGCCTATTAGCATATTTCAAAATGCAGGGCCAGTGAGAGATTTTACAGCTGAACAGAGTTCAGTCTCGGGTAAACACCAGCCGTCGTGGCTGACTGGAGAATTTTGCCCCAGCTCGCACGATAAGACGTCCTACTTCTGAGAGAGAGAGAGAGAAGCAGAGAGAGAGAGAGAGAGAGAGAGAGAGAGAGAGAGAGAGAGAGAGAGAGAGAGAGAGAGAGAGAGAGAGAGAGAGAGAGGCAGAGAGAGAAGCAGAGAGAGACAGAGAGAGAGAGAGAGAGAGAGGAGAGGTGGGGTGAAGGAAGGGGTGCAGAGGAGTCGAGTGGAGGTAGACAGCCTTCTGAAGCCATCAAACGCTGATGGCTTCTTGACAGAGTGAGGAGCAGCTCGCGAAGGGGAGGCGTTGAGGTGGGACAGGCGGCAGGAAGGAAACCACACCGGAAACTGGTGCCCTCCAAGTTCACAGCACTTAAGGGTTTTGGTAAATGTGTCTAGGAGGCGTTCCAAAGTGGGGTGTAGCTCAGTGGCTCTAGAGCATTTGTCTCAAAATCAAGAGGTCGCATGATCAAGACCCTACCCTGTTGCTTTGGGTAAAAGCTTATGCTAACTCAATCAATTATTCATATTACATTGAATTAAAAGCTACCCAACAAAAAACAACTTTGTCTAAAGACCCAAGTAGCGTCTTAAGAAGTAAACAAATCAAATGTATATGTAACCTGACAGTAATAGAAAAAGTATGGTATTGGAAAATGTGATTTGTGAATGGGACATTTCCTCTTTTCCAGTACTTCCATACATCTCCCGAGACTGGTACTCCAACACTCCCACCTTTCCAGATCTTACCTGCCTCAGGTTCCGTGTGACTTTGACGTCGTGCCACGAGTTGTCATTGAACTTCCCGTTGACGGGCTCCACGATGGCCTCGAAGGCGCCGGAGCCCAGGTTGATGACCAGAGACACGGCACCGTCCTTCAGCGCCAGGTTGACGTAGTCGGCCGACTTGCCCGTGTGCAGGATAAGGCCGTTGCGCTGCCAGGTCTTGAAGGAGAGGGTGATCTCGTCGCTGCTGCTCTGGATGGGGTTCTGCGACAGGTCGTAGCAGAAGTACTCCGAGCCCCGGAACGTAGCCACGTTCTCTTCCCTGGCTGTGGGTGGATCAGAGAGAGAGACAGAGAGACAGAGAGACAGAGAGACAGAGAGACAGAGAGAGACAGAGAGAGAGAGCGAGAGAGAGAGAGAGAGAGAGAGAGAGAGAGAGAGAGAGAGCGGTTAGGAAGGAGCAAAGCGGGAAGACCTGCAAGCGCCGATCACAAGGAACAGAGAAAGCGGGGAATTCTGGTTGGTCTAATAGGTGGAGATAAGGAGACACGTGTTAGGAATACCAGGCAGAGAAAAAGGGGTTGAAGGTGCTATCGCCATTAAACGCAGACATGTTGGAGGGAGACTGCCGGTTCACTACAACCATCGTCAGACAGACACCTCATCATTTCCCGAGGAGTCACTTCCTCCAGTGTCATGGAGGTACGGTGACGCATCCCTGTGTACTCTGACCTCAGAGAGTGCCGGCCGAGATAGACAACAAAGAGGGCGAGGTAACGAGAGAAAGAAACAGAGGTAGGAGGGAAAACAGAGCACCAAAGAAGAAACGAGGCACCGAGGACATAAAAGCCTTGCGGATGACATTTGACCTTTGCTGGTAAGGAATGAGGCTGGGAAGGATAGAGGGAAAGTGTAAAGGAAGGAGAGCGCGTGACAGAGAGAGAGAGAGAGAGAGACGGAGATGGGTGGAAGGGCAGGCACAGCCAGAGAAATAGAGGAGCTGAGAGAGAGAAAGAGCGAGAAGACAGAGGAAGAGGCAGGGAGAGTGTGAGGTCTGGAGTACTTATCCATGCGATCATCTTCAATTAGCTCCCTGTCTTTTAAGTGGAGTGATGCTGGAGACTGTGGATTTAGCCGGCCAGACCATGCCTGAATCTGTCAGCACCTAATGGTAGTAGGCTCTGGGCTAGAAATGTGTTCTGCATACGCAATAGGGTCTTCAATGGCCACAAAATGGCCGCTGCTTTCATCCTCTGAATAGCGCGTCTTCAGGCATCATTTCCTCAGAAAGACCTCATCCCACGCTCCCTTTATTTTACACATTTTCATATTCATGTATGCAAAGACATAAATCCAGTACTGTACTTGTCTCTCCTCATGGACGACCAGAAGACTAGAGCTATCATTCTACATCTGTATACGTTTGGAGAGGGAAGATTGGACATTTGTTTGAATTCATATGAAGTGTCGATGATTGAGATCACTGTTGCATTATAGAAAATGACCCTCATCCTAGCTAGGCAGTCACTTCATTAACAGTGTCAGATAAGAACACACTTTGCCTCAGTCAATGAGATGTTGCATTTAGAGGATGGGGCACTGTCCTACCAATCAGAATCTATTGTGTCTAGCGAGCCAGGAGCAACTTGAACTCTTAAGGGTCTGTCCTAAAACAGATCGGGACATCTTACATTTAGCAGACGCTCTTATCCAGAGTGACTTATAGTAAGTACAGGGACATTCTCCCCGAGGTAAGTAGGGTGATGTGGACACAACGTCATTTCTCACGGCCGGGAATTGAACCAGCAACCTTCTGATTAATAGCCTGACTCCCTAACCGCTCAGCCATTTGACCTCCCATCTTATCTCGGTTCAACACCCTGACATCCCAGGTACCTGGACCCTTCACAAGGGTTTCTCCTCAAAGACATGGTGATCAATTAACAACTCAAGCTGCGCGTTGTTTTTGTTCAAGACCCCACTAGACTATTCTGTGCATCTCTTAACGCCTCAGTGTTCAAAGGTTCTTAAGCAACGCAACACACTTTATGTATATATGCTGTCTAACTATGTGTGTGTGTTTGTGTTGGGAAGAACACAAACAATCACAATTTCACAATTTCTGTGAAAATTGAGGTCGCAAAGAGCAAAAGAGAGAAAGGATGGGCAAAACTTTGATTATATTCTACAACATACAGAGAATATATATATATATATATATATATATATTTATATAACACCAGTTGGCTTGACGAATTACAAATAGGGAACACTTACTTTCTTTGAAAGTTATATTATTTTGCAATTACCCCTTAATCCACCTCAGGAATTGACTGTTCAAACTTCTGTCCTGCTCTCCACGCCACTCCTTTCCTGAGGCCCACCTGCGTCTCTCCACTTGCTGCTTAAACACACCTATCAGAGTGCACGGCTAATGAACAGCTCCAGGGGAGACAAGAGCTTCCTCAGCCATACGGAGATACGCGGGCACGTGAGAGCGGGCCACTGCCTTTATTGAATACTGATATTGCTGTTGAGTGTTTCTAAGTGGGGATACATATGTCCAAGAAAGAAACTTGTTTCACACTAATCCTGGTCACTGTGTTCCACAACTATTTCTCACTCTGCAAACAACAAACAAGGGCCGAACACCTATTCTGGTCAGGCACTTGCACACCCACGAACAACCACAGGACCTATTTGAGACGTTTTGACTACAGTTGCTGCGTAGCCTAAGTCAATAAGCAATTGCTACTGAAATACGAAGCGGCAATGACTCCACGATCCATGGAATATCTTTATGACTGAAACCGTATGGAGTGGGCCAGATTGGATTCTTATCTGCTGGTAATGATTTGAACCGTCCCCACAAGCTTCTCCTTTCACACTCATCCGGAGTGATGGATGAGGTTGGATAAGTCATTCGGAGGGGGGGGGGGGGGGTTCATCCATAAAAGTGTCCGAGCAGAAGAGACAGAGGAAGGAACAGTTACAACCCTCGCTAAATCTCCTCTGTTTTTTTGGATGGCGAGAGAGAAATAACTGCACACTGGTGGCAGAGTGATGGAAATTCTGTCTTTCTTTTCACCACCCTCTACAAAGGAGTTAGGGTAAACTAAGGACCTGTCTTACTTTGACCCAAACTCTACTAAGTCCTTCAGTTATTGTTAACTTCAGTTGGTGAGCATTGACTGACAAAAATCTTTAAAGGTATAAACACAAAATGACATGTGAACTAAAAAGTTGAAAGCAATGCCAATGGCAGCAATATTGTGAATATTGTGACAATCTTTGGAAACACATTGAATCAAGGTTGCTTATTACACAGCAATACCTAAAGTAAAAAAGTAAAACCAGATAAGTTTATCTGGGCAAAGTTATTTCCTCAACAATGTCTTAAATCACAAGGACCCAAAATTTGACGGCACTGGATTTATGTAGATTAGCAATCAACATCATGAATCTCATATCAAATTGCTATTCTGGAAGTCTACTAAGTGTTGGGACAGGTATACTGTATAGCTGTGATAAATGAATGGAATGGCTCTGATTAATGAACACTATAGATTGTTTCATAGAAAACATGAATGAAATGACAGGTCTCAGTGACACTGGGATAATGGTTTTAGTTTATAAGTGAGTCAGTGATGATAGAATAAGGCATGGCTCATGAATAATAAAGTGACGTGAAGATTGACGACGTGTTCTGTGGGTTCTTCGCCTGACGCTGAGTCAGGGGTGTGAGTCATGTGGTTCTCGCTGTTTGCTCTGTCAGTGCGGTGAGAGGGAAACTTGGTTTTGACCTATGCTCGCATATTTGCTCGTGTGTGTGCGTACAGTACATGTGCATGCTTGTGTGTGTGTGCCTCGTCTCTCCCCAGCCCATTCATTGTAAATAGTTTTACTGTTCACCAGAGTGCTTTATTTATAGCAGGAGGTCGAGAAAGGTGAACACTATAAATCAGGGGGTACTTTAAAAGGACTTTTCCCATGATGACTTTTAGCTGTGTGTGTGTGTGTGTGTGTGTGTGTGTGTGTGTGTGTGTGTGTGTGTGTGTGTGTGTGTGTGTGTGTGTGCGTGCGTGTGTGTGTGTGTGTGGAGGGGGGTGGTGTCTAATTTTGGACAGATATAATTTGTACAGAAACGGACCCTCTTTTACAAAATGTTGTTCCAAAAGTGTTTTTTAAATTAAGCCTGTTCATTTGTATTGTTTCTGTCTCACAGTAACAGCTTCATGTTCCAAGCATTCAATGGTGTGTTACTATGGTTATGGGAGCTAGGAGCACAACCACAACATTTACACCGTTTGTTTTCCAATCTGCATCAAACTACTACTACTAAAATGACTACAAAAAAGCCTGTCTAAGACACCCCAGTAGTTATTCACAATGGGCATCAGGTTCATCATGTTCTGGACAAAAGTAGCCTTTCCTGGTGATACATTTTAGAGAACAAATTGTGTGTGTGTGTGTGTGTGTATTTGTATGTGTGTGTAAATCAATGGACAATTGTGTTGTTTCAGTCTCTCAGGTGTAAAGGTGACAAATGGATGACAAAGTCATGATATCGGCTTCATAACTACACAGTCCCATTCCACTGTACACATATGCACACAGACACACACACTCTTACTGTAACACACACTTTACACACACACACACATCTGAAGAGTGATCTGCAGGGGGTTCTGACCCAAGAGAGAGAAAAGAGGGAAAGCAACCAGCCCTCCTCCCCATACATATTCAACAGAACAAACCCAATACAGCTCCCACCCCCCCCCCCCCCCCCCCACCCCCATCACCTGACAAGGCCACCTTACAAGGAAACAGATTGCTTAGCAAAGGAAGGAATTATTCATCTGCTCCTTGCTATTGTTAATCAAAGGCAGAGGGAGTTACTCACTGAGCTCTAAGAATAAATTAGTTAAACATTCAGGGGGAGCGAGACAGAGGGTTAGAGAGTAGACACCGGAGAGGGAGAAGAGAGAGAACGGTAAATAAAGAGGGAAGGGATAGGATGAGGGAAAGCTCGCCCGGCAGAGGTGAGAGAGTGAGTCGAGGAGGAAAACCGATCACGTAGAGGCTGGCACATTTGAAATGGCCCTTGTGACACCACCACCACCACCACCAGCGGTGTCCCTCAACACCAGCACGAGCACCCCCACCCAGTCCAACAGCAGATGGGTAAGGGCAGTGGTGAGTTTCCCCTCAGAAGGAGAATCTCCTCAGGTTCTCATCTAAGGAAACAGGGAGGCAACAGGGATTATCCATTTAACCACACTCTTCCGCACTCTCTCATCCTGCCCCCGCCCCTACCCTAAAACGCAAATTGTTATTCAGCTTAATTTTTTTTTAAATACAATACAAGGGCTGTGGGAGACTGTTTCGGTGGGGGGGGGGGGGGGCGTGTTGCGTTCGCCAATCCCACTGGAAGCAATTTCATACCCAGCTAATTTGAATTTGCCAGTTTCTTTTTGATCTCTGGCATTAGTTGTATTCCATTAACTCTCCTCCCCTCATATTTTTCAATTACAGGTATGGCTCAGGTGCAGGAAAGGGGGGGGGGGGGGGGGCTAAGAGAGGATGTGACAATGTGTTTCTGTTTTTATATAATATATATATATATATGGATATATTATATATATGTTCTATTAGATTTCCAAAAACACCGGTAAGTGGCCAGACACATGCTGTTAGAGCACACCCAGGAGAGCTCTGCTGTAGTCACTCTGTAATGTACATTGTGCAGCTCATCTTCCACAACTCAGACGACTGTGTGCACCAGACAACCGGATGCACCAGGACATCCTGGTACTTTTGGTGTACTGCATTTGATATCATATGAATTGGGACTCACTCAATATGTGTCTGGCATGCTGGCATGGTTGTATGGGGATTGGAATCCACTTCCAGTCTGTGTTATTTCGATTTCTTCATTGAGTTCCCCTGCAGACTAGCCACGGGGAGCGCATCGCTGCTTCAAGGCGGTTCGAGCCGAGAACGCCTTTGGTCCTTGCAAACAGGAAATGAGGTGTGTTTGTATTTTCATGTAAAGTGGCCAACTGAGGCGTGATCACGGGAGGCCACTTGAGAGCCATGTGGTGATTTTCTTCTAGTGACAGGTGTGAAGGGAGGTACGGAGAGAGCTGTCCACTTGTGATGGGATCACCCAAGACGCATGTTAATGCCAGCTGTGAACGATACACCGAACTGAGCCGGATGCGATTGTTCTGGAGTTTTCAGTCTTAGTAGTAAGGAACATTGATAATATGATTGTAGAATGTGTGCGTGTGTGTGTCTGGTATGTGTGTCAAAATGTTCCTGCTGATCAAAATGAGCCAAAACAACATCTTAAACAAGATGAAAGCAGGTATGTAATTAATCTAGGCTGACAGGAAAAGGTCTACTTGAACTACTTAAAATAAAAAACAGAAAGAAAACCAATTCCTTTCATGACCATCTTTCCATGTAAAATACAACCAAATGTTTATTGGACAATCTTGATATCCCATTATCTCTCTTTCTCTATCTCCCATCTCCCTATCCTTCTCACTCTCATTCTCAGTCCATCTTGCACCAGCTCTCGCTCTCGCTCTCTCGCTCTCGCTCTCTCGCTCTCTCTCTCTCTCTCTCTCTCTCTCTCTCTCTCTCTCTCTCTCTCTCTCTCTCTCGTCTTCTCACCCACTCTATCCTGATCAGTGCCTCGCTGTTTCTGTCTCTGTCTTTCTCTCTTCCCTTCTCAATGTTCCTGTTTTTGTCCCAGCCCTCCCTCCCTCCCTCCCTCCCTCCCTCCCTCCCTCCCTCCCTCCCTCCCTCCCTCCCTCCCTCCCTCCCTCCCTCCCTCCCTCCCTCCCTCCCTCCCTCCCTCCCTCCCTCCCTCCCTGTCTCCCTGTCTCTCTGTCTCCCTGTCTCTCTGTCTCCCTCCCTCCCTGTCTCCCTCCCTCCCTGTCTCCTTCCCTCCCTGTCTACCTGTCTCCCTCCCTGTCTCCCTCCCTGTCTCCTTCCCTGTCTCCCTCCTTCCCTCCCTCCTTCCCTCCCTGTCTCCCTCCCTGTCTCCCCCCCTGTCTCCCTCACTGTCTCCCTCCCTGTTTCCCTGTCTCCCTGTCTCCCTCCCTCCCTGTCTCGCTGTCTCCCTCCCTCCCTGTCTGGGTGTCATCCAGCGATGTGTTGAGGCTGCAGCGAGAGACTTATTGTGACACGTCTCCCAGACTAGAGAGGGCCAGCCTGCTCCTCAGTAATTTACTATAATGGGGAGCGGCAGGGGCCATGTAATCCTCTGGAAAATAGGCAGAGCAGGAAAAAAATCATGGAAAGAGGAGTGAAACAACCACAGTATCAAAGGAGGGTGGGTACAATGTGTGTGTGTGTGTGTGTGTGTTATGTGTGGACAGTTGGGGGGTGGGAGGGGGGGTAGAGATGGGTCCTTCTCATCTGTTCCAATGACGTGGGTGGAAGACAATCATTTAGGTAGGGGGGTGGGGGGGGTGGAAAGAGGGATGAGAGGAAGAGAGGGTTGGGAGTAATTTAAAAAAATAAGAGGGAGTAGATAGCCAGAGAGCGAGCGTGGGGAGACAGAGGAGAGATGGAAGAGAGAGAGAAAGAGAGAGAGAGAGAAAGAGAGAGAGAGAGAAAGAGAGAGAGAGAGAAAGAGAGAGAGAGAGAAAGAGAGAGAGAAAGAGAGAGAAAGAGAGAGAGAGAGAAAGAGAGAGAGAGAGAAAGAGAGAGAGAGAGAGAGAGAGAGAGAGAGGAAGCGACGGGGAGGGGAACGGTCCAATGAGAAGGAAGCGAGATAACCATCAGTAATTTCAGCACTCCGACGGATTTCCATTTGTTACCGGGCTTGACCAATAGAGCGTCGGGGATGTCGAAACGAAACGACTATGCGGAAAAGGAATGGGAGGGGCTGGGGGGCTGGGAGGGGGGGTAGGGTGGAGGGGGGGGGGATTTAAGAAGAGTAAGCCAGAGGAAGGAGAGGGTGGGGGAGTTGATGTAAGCTACATCCTTATTGGCTGGGATGTTTTGTGTGTGGAGGAGGGTGGGAGGGGGTGGGATGATAGGCGGCCATTTTGATTTCAAAGGAACAGTGAAGAAGAAGATGAACAACAAGAGGGCAATGGCGATCTGGCGGCTGCATCTAATGACCTAACCAGGAAGGAGCCGTATGGAGAGGATGATCCGAGGACCCGACAAAAAATCGACGGTGTATTTGACTGCTAGCAGAAGGAACATGATTGTTTTGAAGAAAATGCACAGTGCAGTACACACATGGCTGTGCTTTCTGCAAAGACTTTGCTTTTTCTGACAATGTTTATGGCAGGCTGTCATGGACTACCTCTGGAAAAAGGTTATTTCATGTAGGCAAAAATGTGTAGGCAAAATTGTGTAATTGTTTGGTGGGTTATTTGAAAGTTTTGGGTTATGCATAGTATGAAAACTTTACATTGGTTCCGTAAAAATTTTACAAATGCAACCAACCAGCATCCGATTTCCTTGTTTGATGGATTCATACAGTCTGTAGATCCATATATATATATATATATATATATATATATATATATATATATATGTTTCATATATATATGAAACAAAAAAAGCATACTGAAAAATGGTCTTCTCTTACACAGATAATCCCTATAAACTGCACCACCAAAACTGCCAGATACTCAATGAAGGGTTTAATGGCTAATATGAACTCAATGCAACCCTCCACTCTTTCTCTACATTCACAGATAAACATGAGACCAACAGGCGTAGACAGAGCAGAGAACTCCCCCCCCCCCCCCCCACTCATCCAACACATCATCCAACACAGACACAGAGAGATCCTCCCTTCCACACTTCCTGTCGGCATCCTCCGCCAGCCCCCCCATCCACTCCTCCTCTCCATGTGCAGGGGGCATAACTCCCTGAATGACAGCCCCACCCCCCTCCACCTTCGCACACACACACGCACACACACACACCCGGGACCCGCCGCTCTGCTCTTTCCCAGGAGACTTTTCATTTACTCCCCCGACATAATACGCTGTTATTGGCCATTATCTCCCCTGTCAGAGCCTGTGTTGATACCTAATGAAGGGGCCTGGGTCCCAGACGGGACCGGGGCCCTCGTCCGCCGCCCCTTCTCTATGTCTCCTGCCACCTCTCAGCTGCCTTCCTCGCTCCGCCAGGCGTTGCCGTGACAACCGTAACATTGCGAGGGGAGGAGGGGAGGGGGATAGGAGGGGAGAGGGGAGAGCTAGTCTGCTGTGGACTCAAACTCATCCGTAATTTATTGCGTCTGAACTAGAGGAGGCAGCCCCCCCCCCAAAAAAACAAAAAAAGCGACTGACTCCCTGAGTATTTTCATCCCATGAAATGTCATTCTCAGCTTTAGCACGGCTGTAGATCTGGTCTGATATTAGCATTCGGCATCGGGAGAGGCAGATTTTGTTGGGAGGGTGTCAGAGAGTGACAGTATAGCCTAATAGTGTGACATGACGCAAACATGAATACCTGCTGAACAGTAAATCATGATTGACACTGAAAAGCTCACTGCTATAAATTTGACAGGGGGAACATTGATTAAATATCCTGAAATTGTGAAGCAAAGCTACATACTCAAAAAAGGGAGAAAATATTTTCATTAAATTACAGTAGATTCTCAGTTTAAATCAGGATTCTGAATAAAAAGCTTGCAAAATTAGATTTTGGGGGGGCAGTAGAAGTACTACAAAGGTTGTAGGTCCAGTCCCTGTGTCTCTGTAAGGGATTGGTGAGGCTAACCCTATCAACAACCCCCCACGCAAGAAGCAAACGCAGGGTTTCTCTCTCTGGGCCCACGTCAAGTGAGAGAGAAAGCGAAGGAGAGAGAAAAGGGAGAGGTATTGATTGGGGTGTTTCTGGGATAGTTCTGGAGTTGAAGTTCCTGTACGGGTACCCTCTCCCAGTGGAGGACCCAACTGCAACCAGGGGGAGAGAAGGGAGGGAGGGAGGGAGGGTTTTTCTTTAAAAAAACGTATGTCAAATGTGAAAAAAAAGTGAGAAAGTCAAAAAACATCCGAGACACTAACAGAATAACAACATTGACAACCAAACAGACAACAAAGGTCAGAGACAGATACCCAAATGAACCCAAGTGGTTAGGCAATACACCCTATGAAAAGTCATATAATTGTGCTTCTGACAGCAGGAGTGATAACACCAGACTCAGACTACAATCAAAATGTTAAACTCATTTACGAAAGAGAGGGGTCATGGAGTGGAGGGGGGGGGGGGTAGATGAATACAGAATGCTTACTACGCCATCAACCCCACGTCATGTCTGAGAGAAGGTGCAGGGGGTGAACGTCGAGTTTGGAGGATTTTGCATTTTCCAGCTCAAGGAGGGTGTCGGGGGTCGATGAAGAGAAGGTCAAAGGCCATTGAGCCGTCGCCTGGACATGTGACTGGTCTGTCTTGATGTCGTCAGAGGTGGGGAAGGGGGTGGAACGCATCGCTGACACCTGTTTGGCTGACATGGTACATGACACTGTGTGTTGGGGACGGCCGATGCAGCGATGCATTGAAACGCACATGTGGATGAAAGATTGAGAACGTATGGAAGCTTGAAAGTGGATGGTTTCCGGGATGTGGATGAGGCATCAAATGCCCTTTGAAGCCGTTTGATGCAAATGTCATTGGATACACACGGTTTGCGTTTTTGTGAGTGCGCATGTGTGTCTGTCTGAGTGTAGGCATGTGCAACCTCGCATGTTACATTTCATCCTCATTTGTGTTGCACATACATTTGTGTTTCTTTGCTTGTGTGTTGTATATGTGTGTGTGAGAGAGAACTGTCAAATTGTGTGCACTTAATCCCAGATACCACAAGCCAGAAACATACTGTATGAATCTACAACCTTCTCCAGATAACTTCTCTGTCTCAGCCAAGCTCCTCATCAACATACATTTGGCCTAATGGAGTCTGTTGAGAGCAGGAGCGACATGGCGGCTTCGTAAAATGGGCGACGTTTCCAAACCACTTCAGAGAATCCCAGCAAAGTGCTGTTGAAACTCTATAGGCTGGTGTTAAACGTACGTCCGTGATGAACGTTTGTATGGGTTTTCACTGCATTTCAACTCTGGACTAGATTTCTGGACTAAATGTGTTACACCTCTTTCTCTCTCTCTCTCTCTCTCTCTCTCTCTCTCTCTCTCTCTCTCTCTCTCTCTCTCTCTCTCTCTCTTTCTCAGAAAGTCATTTGGCAAGCAGCAATAATCAATAATAATGTTATTGTAAAGTATACCTCTGTCCCACACAAGGCTTTGGTCAAAGTTACTGCCTCAAAGGCGGTTTACATGACAGTGTAGGGTGTTGCTAATAGTTAGAAATGATCTTGGAGAGGTCCAATCAAATCATGATCTCAAATAAGTGCAACACCAAAATGTACAGCAACACACACCAACACTGAGTAAATAACTGTGGTGTTGTGTAGCGTGCCGCGCCCCCACAGGAAATGGGAAACATCCATATATACTATTGTGGCTGTTAGTGTGCAGGGATCACCCCCCCAAAAAAACACTACCCTTCTGTGTGATTCTCCGTGCAACCTCACCGTTTCCCCAACAAGGATCCTGCAAAAGGGCAGCCCTGACCTCAGGCTTGACAAGACCCCGCCCCACGGCACACACATGCAGATGTGTGCTGTGTGTCTGTGCGTGTGTGCGTGCTGTGCACAGGAGGAGGGGGAAAGACAGAGACAGAATGATTTCAGAGAGCAGCAGGGGACCTCGCCCCTCTCTCTCTCTCTCTCTCTCTCTCTCTCTCACACACACACACACACACAGCCGCCCTCCCCGAGGCTAAGTGATGTTAACCCCCCCTCTCAAGGGGCCTAGACAAAAGGCCCCATAGGAGGACCAATAATCACTCCTTTTCATGAAGCCTGTGCCTACACCGTCCCCCCCCCCCCACACACACACACACACTCCATCTCCCACCTTCTGTCCCCCCTCCAGGCTCCCACCCCATCCCTTTCCCCTCGTCACTCTCTACTCTGCCGTCGTTTCTCTCAGTCTCCTGGTGCCCTCCCCCTCCTTCCTCTCTTCCCCCTCCCTCTCCCTCTCCCTCTCCCTCTCCATCTCCCTCTCCCTCTCCCTCTCCCTCTCCCTCTCCCTCTCCCTCTCCCTCTCCCTCTCCCTCTCCCTCTCCCTCTCTCTCTCTCCCTCCCTCCCTCTCCCTCTCCCTCTCCCTCTCCCTCTCCCTCTCCCTCTCCCTCTCCCTCTCCCTCTCCCTCTCCCTCTCCCTCTCCCTCTCTCTCTCTCTCTCTCTCTCTCTCTCTCTCTCTCTCTCTCTCTCTCTCTCTCTCTCCCTCCCTCCCTCCCTCCCTCCCTCCCTCCCTCCCTCCCTCCCTCCCTCCCTCCCTCCCTCCCTCCCTCCCGCCTGCCCGCCGTCCCTCTCATGTTTGCCTCTTTCCACTCTCTTTCCATCCATCCTCCTCTTCTTCCACCCCCCCCCCCTCACTCCACCCTTGCTCAGCTGATAACTCATCTAGTTTCTACTGTAGCTCCTTTCCCTTTCCTTCCATCTTTCCTTCTCCCCTGCCCTCTTTCTCTTTTACAATCCCCCACCCCTCCCTCCTCCTATCTCCACGCACACACACCTCTCTCCCTTTCCTTTTCTTCTCTCTCCCTCCTGTCCCTATGGCAGGATTGCCTTGGGGTGGATTTTCTAAATATGGGCCAAATTCACTCTGACATTTTTCTACATGATGTAGCCTGGCACTAGCCAAGTCAAAGCGCTATTCATGGAGAGCGTTCCGAACAAACGCCTACGGGAAATGGAGAGAACGTATTGTAACTTATTTTCTGATCATGCGGGAAAAAAAGGTGGGTGTTATTTAGAAACATTTGTAAATCTGGTCTTCAGATCTTTTTCTTTTTTTTCTGACTGGCCCTCAAGGGAAATATCAGGTGATAGTCAAGATGAATGTACCCAGAATGCACTTGGAACTTTGTCACAGACGTTTTCCGAGCCAACAAATCCCACGTCACTAAAGTAAGACACACGAAAACTCCACAGCCTGTGTGTTGGTTGTGTGTGTGTTGGATGGAGGAGTAAAGAGGGCGGGGCCTCAGGGGGGACGAGGAGGAGCAGCTCAGGTGTGAAGTCCCACGTGGCCCTGCCTGATTGCATGTTTCTTTACACCTCCCACCTCCACCAACTCGGATCTTTGGATCTTTCACATATTCATACCATCTCTGGCCATGACTCGCTTTCTCCAACCGTCAACCAATCCACCCTTTCCCCACTACCCTCACTGTCCTGCCTCTCAGGGTATACCCTCAAGGGAAGAGTGGCTGAAAGAAATGGGTTGGATTCGGAAACTGAACATGAGGAGAGCGAGAGAGAGGGAGTGGGCGAGAGGGTTCCAGTCAAAGATGAGAGACTCAGACGACATGCGGTTTTAGAACTGTACGGCGTGCCACAGCGTGGTGGGTATCTCTTACCGTTTGCGGTTGGGCCCCCATGGATTTATGATATGAAGTCAAGGACAACATACAGAAGCACAGTCAAAGACAAGACAGGTTTTTTCTGTCTTCAGGGAGAAGGAGGTTTCCCAGATATCCGGTTTGTGGTCCTGGCTTCAAGCGAATATAAAGGCTACATGTCACATGAAGCGATGAGTGACTTTTATGATATCTCATGACATCAACGATACCCTTAAATCCTGTGAGTTCTATATTTTGTTTCAAACTTCCCAACAAGATCGGTGAGAGTATCCCTCGATGTCTGACATAGAAAGGGGTCAGGGAGGGAGGGGTCGACAGAGAGGGGCTGGAGGGGCAGGGAGGAAGGGAGGGAGTGTGAGGGGATAAGAAGGTTGGGGGGTGGGGGGTGGGGGTGGGGGGTGGGGGGTGGGGAATGAGGCAGACAAGAAGGTTTGGGGGGCATTCGGGCAGAGAAGTAGGGAGGGAGCAAAGGGATGAGAGTGGGAGGGGCCGGGTGTGTCTCTGGGGGGCAGAGAGCTCAGGGGGATGGAGAGAGAGAGAGAGAGAGACAGAGAGAGAGAGATAGAGAGAGAGAGAGAGAGAGAGAGAGAGAGAGAGAGAGAGAGAGAGAGAGAGAGAGAGAGAGAGAGAGAGAGAGGGAGAGAGAGAGAGAGAGAGAGAGAGAGAGAGGGAGGGAAGGAGGGAGGGAAGGAGGGAGGGAGGGATACAGCGAGAAAGGAGAAAGATGGAGAGTAGGGGGCGAGGAGAGAGGGTGAGGGCAGGATCTGGAGGGGGAAAGATAACGCCTCTATCTCTCCAGCCAGCCAGCCGCCGCAGCCTTGCCTGGCACCCTGACAGGCAGCAGAGATAGAGCATGGCCCCAAATGCTAATCTGCAAAACACACATGAGTGCGAGCACGCACACACACCCACACTCACACACACACACACACATGCAAAAATATGCAAAACGTGCGCACACACACACGCCCATTCACACCTACACACCAAAGGTAATACATAAGCTAATTCACCGAAATATAATCAACCCCAATGTCCACACACACAAATCTTATCGATCACTTTATTTACTCAGGCAAGGGGATTAACCTAAGTGGATATGCATGACAACTACAGTATCATGGCAACCGAAACTATCACGACAACCAAAACTAGCGGCATACTACTGAGTTTGTGTATATGTACACTCGTGTGTGCATCTGAGCGCGTGCACGGGGGTGCGTGCGTACCGCATTCGAGCGTGTGTTCTGGTACGCGTGGCTCTGTGTGGTTGGTGGCTGCGCATGCGGCCCCATTTTGTCTACACGAGCAGATGCGTGTGCGTGCGTGTATAGTGTCCACGCGTGTGCGTGCGGGTCCCACGGCGGCCGGCCGGACACAGACACCCCCTCCCACCCCCCCCCCCCACCCCCCCCAACCCCCCCACCCCCCCAAGAGACGTTATCAAGCCTGAGCATCTGCATCGTCCTGTCACATCCTTCCAGGCAACCTTTCACGCTCCCTAGACGGTACAAGCGTCTCCGTCCGGAATACGAGAGCGACCCCATTCCCCTGTCACTCCAGTCTCCAACATAGAGAGAGTCTTGGTCAGCGTCGCATTTAGTCATTTCGCAGACATTCAGACATTCAGTCTGTCTGTTCGCCTGTCTGTTCTCCATGTCGTCTTCCGTGGTTTGTGCGTTTTCAAGTCCGTTATCTTGAGGCATCTTTGGGGATTTTCCTACCGAGAGGTCTGGGGGGAATGTCAAAAGAGCTTGTGACCAGAGGCACATCCCTGATGTTTACAGGGATGCATTTGTCAAATACTGAACGACGCAGTCCAAAGAGAGCTGGCATTTATGAATCAATACTGAAAAGATGTCAGATGTGTTTGCGATGACAATGATATTGTCATTGACAGTTTTAGTATACTTCCTAGTCCTGAGTGACTTATGGTTGTCCCATTACACATCATCATTTGGAAGATGTGTAAGACATTTAGGACAGCGGGTGGCAGTAAGGCATTGATCCACCAATCACGGCGGGGTGCGAGCCACAAGATCCGCCCTAAAGCAAGCAAGCGAGCCTCTTCATTGGCTGGTGTCGGGAGACACCTATGAGGCGTCTTTGAAATATTGTACGAATGGCCTGTGTGAACCCAGAAGCAGAATCCAGCGACTTCAACTGACAGCCAAGCGGGCGTACACAAACCTCAAGCACTCAAATCCCTCTGACCCTCCCACACACACACACACACACAGGCACACACACACGTTTCACAAACGCACACCCGGGAGCGTCGTTTCGTCACCCGTCGCCTTGCACAGGCAGCCCAGCTGTAGCAAACACAGCTCCGTCCTTTTCCCAGCCACAGCAGCAGAGTAGCTGTGCTGTGAGAGCGCGGAGGGGAGCGGAGAGACGAGGAAGACAAAGGGGCGCCAGTCCACTCCTGTCCACTCCAGACGTCGTTTTCCAAACGCTTCCACCCACTCGGAGAGGGCCTGGGAAGGGTGTTACGAAAGAGCCACTCAAACTTCTCTGGTGACCGGACTTGTCCTTGTCTGCTGAACTTGTTACATCACCCCCCCCTTCTGACGATGTGAACACTGGCTCCGAGCTGGTAAGAGGTTGCGTAACGACATTCAAGTGTTCTGCGTTAGCTGGTGTTTAATGCTGTGAGTGAAGGGGGCGGTCCGAAAGCTTCAAATCCTTTTAAGAGCACATAACAAAAGACACGTTCAGCGGCCATTTGGCGGTTTCCTCCTGTGGCCCCACTGGGGGATGCACCGCTTCAGCAAAACACCAATCGCCTCGCTATCCAGGGCGCCACACTACAGATGAACAGATAGCAACTTGTTGACCTGCCAGACTGCTTCTCTTCGGCAGCTGTCGGCAGCTCCTCCAAACATCTGTCTTCCGTCTCTCACCTTTATCCCTCCCTTTCTCTCTCTCTCTTTCCCCCCCCATTAACTCGCATGCAAAAAACGCGCCCACTCATACGCCTACTGTGGCGGGGTGCACGTTGCCCCCTCGCAATCTTTCACAAATCATTTCCCCTCCAGACTGTCAGTGGCAGGAACAGAACTTGTGATATTATGAGATTTCATATAAAAAATTCCCTCCTTTCACAGAGGAGTGAACTAAAGACAGACCATCAGAAAAATAAACAGAGCAGTGATGGGGGAGACTGGGAAAGTAGCAGAATGGAGGGTGAGAGAGGCAGAGAGAGAGAGAGAGAGAGAGAGAGAGAGAGAGAGAGAGAGAGAGAGAGAGAGAGAGAGAGAGAGAGAGAAAGAGAGAGAGAGAGAGAGAGAGAGAGAGAGGGGGGGGAGGCAAGTGAAGATCATGCCTATTTCCGTGACAGGCTCATTTGCTCTTCTCGTGACAGCAGTCCTGTCGGTGCGGTGGGGGGGGGGGAGGGGGCGCTTGATGACAGTAATCGACTGAGACTGCGTGCGCGTGACGTGATCGTTTCCTCCTAAATGATAGAGGCCACCGCTGGCCTACATATGAGAGCCCTCCGTCCCGATGTGTGTGCACGCAGAGAAAGCACTCCCGCACGCGCATGCAAACACTGACACGGGCACACACAGATTTTCACACTCACACACACACATCCAATCTCACTTACGCCACCACATGTACAGAACTGTTAGCAATAACACGCATACATGAGCGAAAATACAAACACACACCATAAACTCTACCACCCCCACCACCTTTAGGGCTAGCCTAGCAGCCTGTGATTACGTTGGCCTGGGAGAGTGGGGGATGCTGGGCTGATTAGCCAGCCCGGTGTAATTGGGTTAATTTGGCCCCTTGGTACTGTGCTTGAATCAACCTCCTCACTACCCCCCACCCACCACATCCCTCCCTCCCCCCCCCAAAAAACAAAAAACAAACAGCTACAGGCAGTTTCTGGAAGATTCAGCTTTTAAAACATGAGGCAAAGAACTTTTGAGAAGGCGCCACGTGAGGAGGGAAGATGGGAGGAGTTGGAGGGGGGGACAGGGGAGAGGACCTGCTTAGAAGTATGTGACGGACAAAACACCACTTGCGAAAAGACAAAGGGCACCGCGAGGGCAAAAAAAACCTGACTCAACGCAAAATTAGGAAAGCTGATGTCGATTACCCACATTGGACCGCGGACATGAATATGGCTGTGATGTGATGGGGGGCCGGCCCCACAGGCACACGCGGAGGTTAACAGTGAGAGGATACCAGCTGATCAGCTACTGTCCTATCACGTCCTGACCGCCTCCCCCCCCCCAACCGCCTCCCCCCCAAGACTGCCTCCCCCCGAGACCGCCTCCCTCCCCAGACCGCCCCCCCTCTCAGACCGCCTCCCTCCCCTCCGCCTCCCCCCGCCAGACCGCCTCCCTCCCCTCCACCCCCACGGCACTCAGTGACGGGGAAAAGTGCTAGTGAGATCAGGAGCAGGTTGGGCAGCCAGCCCTAAGCCTCTGTTGGAGATTTGTTTTCATGTATCTGCTATAAATACCGCGGGGAGATGACTGGAGCGGTGGGGGAGGGGGGTGAGGGTGGGGGGGGGTGTTACTTCCGCTCGATGTGCCTTCCGAGGAGAGGGAGCAGGATTTGGAGGAGGTCCCGGTCTTGGCCCTGACTGGACTCCTCTTCCGCCGTATTAGCCCGCACCCAACAACACTGCCGCAGCTCATTACAGGAGCCCGTGGCGTCAGCGCTGCACCGGCCAAGACGGCATAGTGCCGTTGGGGTAGAGACGAACGAAGCCCGTCATAAGAAAGCGTTCCCAAAAAGAGCACGCACAGCTTCAGCCGCGACTCTCAGTTGGCACAAGGTCGGTGTCGCTGTTCGGGATACAAAACAGATCGCATTTGATGCGATACATTCGCGGTATGTGGATCCATAACAGTTTAGCGACGGTTCCGTCATCGCCCTCATCGTGGAATGGCAGTGCCAAGCAACGTGCCCACTCCATTGACAGTACCCCCCCGTTGGAGATACTGAGATGCGACTCTCTGAAGCACCGCCTGTGGTTTCCTCTTGTCTTCCCTCCAAAAGTAACTTCCTTCGAGAGACACTCGTGGAGGATGTCTCTGATGATGACTGCCAGTGTTTATGCAAAGCCCCCCCCACCCCTGCCTCCACCCTGCCTCCACCCAGGACAACAAGTTATGGAGGCGGGCCACCGTGCCAGCTGCACGAGCGCGGGGAGTGCCAGGGGGAGGGCGGGGAGGACGGAGAGGAAGGAGGGAAGAGAGAGAGATACGAAGAGGGGGGACTGTCAGTTTGAGAGAGAGAGAGAGAGAGAGAGCGAGAGAGAGAGAGAGAGAGAGAGATGTCAAAAGAGAGAGAGAAAGATATACTGAGAGAGAGAGAGAGAGAGAGAGAGAGAGAGAGAGATGTCGAAAGAGAGAAAGACAGATATACTGAGAGAGAGAGAGAGAGAGAGAGAGAGAGATGTCGAAAGAGAGAAAGAAAGATATACTGATAGAGAGAGAGAGAGAGAGAGAGAGAGAGAGAGAGAGAGAGAGAGAGAGAGAGAGAGAGAGAGAGAGAGAGAGAGAGAGAGAGAGAGAGAGAGAGAGAGAGAGAGAGAGATAGATAGATAGATAGATAGATAGATAGACAGACAGACAGACAGACAGACAGACAGATAGATAGATAGATAGAGAGAGAGAGAGAGAGAGAGAGAGAGAGAGAGAGAGAGAGAGAGAGACTAAAGGTCTCTGAGAGGCCTCCCAGAGAGGCAGTGCAGACCAACAGACGTCCCCCCCATCTGTCCAATCTTTGGAAGCAGTGGGTAGTGAAGGAGAGGGAGGCCTGTGTACTTCCCCTGAAGTCTTGGATATGGATCCGTGTGCGCCTCTCGAAACACAGGCCTCAGCCCACTGAGAAGACTGAAAAGGGGCATTACAATACTTCAGAGTCGAGTGGAAGGAGCCTTTAATTTGGAGTCGCAATATCCGTAACTGACAACAGCGCTCATGTCTCGCTGTGACAGTGGGTGCGTTCCCCCCAGTAAAGCCCTCCATATGTAATACTGACATGTTTTTAAAAAATCCACCCCTTTCAAAATGACTCCTGTTGCTCCGGTCGTTGTTGTTTAACTGTGCATATTATTATTTACAACGTCTCTCACATCGGAGGATTGCAAGGACATCACTGTCAAATCAAACTAAATGAACGTATCAGCTTTTCTATTAAAAGCGGGCAAACACTGTCCATCCCTGGCACCCAGGTGCTATCCATCACTGCCCCCCCCCCCGCTCCCCCTCCCCCTCCCACACATCAGCATTGTTATTGTACCCAGGAGACCTCACAACTCTCATCCCCTTAGGAAAGCTTTTACGCTGTGGAGAATTGAGACAGGGGGAAAAGATGACCTGTGTGTGTGAGTGTGAGAGTGTGTGAGAGAGAGAGAGAGAGAGAGAGAGAGAGAGAGAGAGAGAGAGAGAGAGAGAGAGAGAGAGAGAGAGAGAGACAGAGAGAGAGAGAGAGAGAGAGAGAGAGAGAGAGAGAGAGAGATGAGAAAAAAAGAGATATAACAGTGCAGTTAGATGAGTCATTTGTTTTTTGGACATGATAGAGAGCCAAAGGCAGAGAGAGATGGAGGTAGGGATGAAAGGAAGGAAGGATAGGAATGAGTGAGGAAGGAAGAAAGGAAGGAAGTAAAGAAAGAAGGAATAACAAACCAAACCAGTGACAAACAGCCTTCCAATCTTTAACCAGCACGGCCCCATTTCTAAAAGACCAAATCCCTCAGCCGCTGTGATTCAGAGGAGCACTTTTCAAACCGCCACACTGAAACCCAATCGCAGTCAACGCGCACATCAGGCTCAACCATTCACTTTGAGTGCCAGTTGCCAAGCTTCCCAGTGTCACAAAAAGCTGTGTCCCACCATGTGACACACCATGTGACACACCATGTGACACACCATGTGACACACCATGTGACACACCATGTGACACACCATGTGTCCCACCATGTGACACACCATGTGACACACCATGTGACACTGTTGAACCCCAGTTGTAAACCTCTCCCTGGGGAGTGAACAAACTTCTGCAGCAGTTTTTTTTTTTTTTTTTTGTCTCCCCCCCAAAAGGCAGGGAGCGCATCCTCCGTGGCCTATCAGCTGGGGAACAGTCCAGCTCATGTCATGGATCAATGGGATTGGACACCGGCCAGAGACAACTAAAAACACCGACTCACGCACGCTTTCTTGCTCCCCAACTATCTGAGCTCTCAAGACTCCAAGGATGCCCGCTGTCCACAGCCTGGAGCCACGGCCGCTTTGCCAGAAGGCAAGAAGGCAGGTCCACAGCTCCAGGATGACAACACAGGCTTGTGAGTAGAGGGAAACTGCCTCCAGGACATTGATCTAGGGTCAATTGTGAATTTCCGTCAAATTGGTCATGGGCTGTGGACTGCAAGAAACATCCCAATAATGATGCAGGGATGTTCAGTTCAAAGACTCAATTGGACACTTTAGCTGTCCGAAAACAGATAAGAAAAAGCAAATCCTTTTGATAGGTCCTTACGAGCCATTCAAAAATTACAGAGTGCAACCTAAATTGACAATCAAAATCGAATTGCATGTTATCAAGTGGCATTGTTTGGCTTGATGGAACCCAAATTCATCTAAACGTGATCCTGACCCCCTCACATGATTCCCATACCGTGTGGGTGTCTAATGGCAGTCCTCGTGCCGTGCAGGAGATAAGACACATTGTAATGGCAGAGTGAGGACACACAGGACAGAGTAATGGCAGCATCATACGGGCCTCCACTGACCTCTGAGGGAACTCAAGGTCAGTCACCTTCAAGAGAGCAGAACAAAGGAAGCCCAATAAATAAATAAAAATGAAGCAAGACCCGGTGAACATTAGGGCCTGTCTTATCGGATCCCATTCAGATTCAAGTCAACTCAGCAGGTTCCAATATGCAACCCTGGGACACACCGGATTCCATTACTTTTTTTGATACAAAATATAGGGATTGAGGTTTATTTTATCTCCCTCTCTCCATGTGCTGAATCAAATCATTTCAAAGCCATTCAGGGTTAAATTACATTGATTGGAATATTATGAGAATAATGTAAGTCTATCAACTCTTTGTTTGTATAACTTCATGCGAGTGTATCTGCTTTGACTCGTTCTATCTGATGGTAGGGTTAGACTGTAATCTAAGAATGGTAATAAGCTATTGGATTTCTCTCTCGCTCTTTCTCTCAATGAACAGCTTTGAAAGTTCAATTTCTCAACCAACAATACTTTCTTTGCTCAACAAGCCTGTCAGGGTTTAGAAGCGTTTATTTGAGATAAGACTATACATCTCGGAATTCAGGAATTCAGGTGCAACTTTGACAAAGGCGGTCCAGAGACCTGTACATACAACACCTGTCAGAACAGCAGCTTGGAGCACCTATCACGTTCCTTCATATTCATTGCAACAACAACAAAAAAGCGCCGGCCCTCTCCCAGCCACTTGGCGTCATGACGCGGCCTCATGTGGAGCGTTTACCATGTTGTACATGCCACACGAGGGACTTGTGTTCGCTGTTCCCCAAATCATGCTTCTGAAAAACTAATGAAGACACAAATGCCTACAGGGAAAGGTCATGAAATGATATCATGTCAGCAGTGAGAACATGCCTTATCTGGGGGGATTTGAAATGCGCGAAGGCATGGCTGTCTTCAAAAGCACTGTGTAAGGGATGACAGGAAGCTGTAGCGTTCAAGGGTTCGAAATCCAGAGCCAAGTGTCAAACTGTGCTCCACGGTGGAGGTACAAACACGGGTTTTTGGAATCAAAATGTGTTCACGGTAATCCAAGGGTTCGTTTTCTGCGACGCTCCCGGGTGAGATGTAAAATAATTGCAAATCTAACGTGAAGAGGAACTGTGGAGTGATAATGAATCGGTTTCTTAAGAGCACATCAAAGCCTTTGCAATTTGATTTTTTTTTTACTGTAGGGAGTCTTTTTAACAAACACACACACACCTAATACATTTCAACGCATCATTTACTATTTTTTATAAGGGATCATCAATCATTTTTCTGCATAAAGTGCAATAATAAAGAAATTAATAAAAAGCCAGACAGTCAGCGATACTGCGGACCTGCCCAGTTGGGTCTTTATTCTTTATCGCCAGTCCCTAATCACTCATAAAAGCTAATTTCCCTCCAATGGGCCCAGCTTGACCAGGATTCAGCATTGTTGAAGCCAGTCCTGGGAAAGCCATTAAAAGCCTATTAAAAGAGCATTTGCTTGCTTCTACACACGAACACACCAATGGCCACTGACCAATCGACACACAAGTGCACATACTCACTGCACACCATGCCAACACACAGACACATGTATACACACGTATACACACACACACACACAAAGAAGGGCAATGAAATGGCTATTATGGATAAGGCAGCCTTTAAATACATGAGTTATCTATCACTGAGGAGGCTTGTGACGAAAAGTGTTTTCACTGAGCCTTTCCTACCACGCAGGTGCAACTCATACAGGTACACACTCACGCGTTCGCACACACACACACGTGCACACACACACACACACACACGTGCACACACACACACACACACACACAAAGAAGGGCAATGAAATGGCTATTATGGATAAGGCAGCCTTTAAATACATGAGTTATCTATCACTGAGGAGGCTTGTGACGAAAAGTGTTTTCACTGAGCCTTTCCTACCACGCAGGTGCAACTCATACAGGTACACACTCACGCGTTCGCACACACACACACGTGCACACACACACACACACACACACACACACACACACGAGCCATGGCTTTGAAAACCACCTATTGTCTCGGGGGCAAAGAAAAGTTTCGACTTGAGGTTTGAATTTGGAATTACGGGTGTTTAATGAAGTATTATTCGGTTATTCAAAGAACCGAAACTCACCACTCAAACAAAGTGAAGATGGATATAGGGATGCAGATCACCGAGGTCTTCTATCCCAGACTCACCAGAGGGGTGACAGAACGGGAATGGGGAGATGGAAAAGCCAGAGGGCTGCGAGATGCAGGTAATGACAGGTGAGGGGGTGAAAGGGTGAGGGGGGAGAGAGAGAGAAATGGAGGGGAGAAGGGAGGAGCGTAAGAACTAGAGAGAGAGACACAGCAGGAGAACCAGAAAGGAGGAGTGACACCGAGAGAGAGAGAGAGAGAGAGAGAGAGAGAGGTAGAGAGGTAGAGAGAGAGAGAGAGAGAGAGAGAGAGAGAGAGAGAGAGGTAGAGAGAGAGAGAGAGAGAGAGAGAGAGAGAGAGAGAGAGAGAGAGAGAGAGAGGTAGAGAGAAAGAGAGAGAGAGAGAGAGAGAAAGAAAGGAAGGAAAAGGCAAGGAAAGAGAGGGTGCAAGCTGGGCCCCCAGTCTGGGAAAGATGAATGACGGAGTCTAAATGAAATGTCACTCTCAGTAATGGGAAAAGGCCCCAGCCAGAAAGCAGGTCACTTAAATTGCAAAAGATATACTTAAGCAGTTCTGCCTCAGGCACAGTGCGCTTGACAAAACTGTTAACATTAGCTTCCAAAATAAAAAGAGGGTTTTGGGGGGGGGGAGGGGCAAAATAAGAAATGCATAGCTTTTTCCTACGTGCCCCCTGCAACCTTGGCGTTATCACAGAGACCCGTATCATCTTGGGTGGAATGAGCTTGACTGCTCCCCCCCCCCCACACACACACACACACACACACACTTCACATTCCCAGGTGCATGCACACACACACACACTCTCTCGGATGATTCAGAGATCCTTTAATAATGCTGCAATCATGACCAGTATCAGAATCATCTAACTGCTATGGTGTCGTCGGCCCCTCGGATAAAAATACAGCCCCAAAGCAAACATACTATACAGACATCCCTTTGATATACACACACAAAGCCTCCAGGACAAACACATAGGGGTGTGGTGTGGGGGTGTGGGGGTGTGGGGGGTGTGGGGGTGTGGGTGGTGTGGGGGGTGTGGGGGTGTGGGGGGTGTGGGGGGTGTGGGGGTGTGGGGGGTGTGGGGGGTGTGGGGGTGTGGGGGGTGTGGGGGGTGTGGGGGTGTGGGGGGTGTGGGGGGTGTGGGGGTGTGGGGGGTGTGGGGGGTGTGGGGGTGTGGGGGTGTGTGGGGGGTGTGGGGGTGTGGGGGTGTGGGGGTGTGGGGGGTGTGGGGGGTGTGGGGGTGTGGGGGGTGTGGGGGGTGTGGGGGTGTGGGGGGTGTGGGGGGTGTGGGGGGTGTGGGGGTGTGGGGGGGGTGGGGGGTGTGGGGGTGTGGGGGTGTGGGGGTGTGGGGGGTGTGGGGGTGTGCACTTCCTTTTAATTAAGATAACCGACACATTACATTGGCAGGCGCCTAATCTCCAGTCTGTTTCCCTCGGGGGGGGGGTCTCTCCATCTTGTCATAAAGATTCTACAGTTTAATCGTTCCTCGATCTGGGCTGTGTTTCACTCTCCCTCAAGCATGTTATCTCTCTTTCTCCCTCCTTCTCTTTCTCTCCTCCCCCCCCCCCTCTCTGTCTCTCTCTCTCTCTCTCTCTCCCTCTCTCTCTGTCTCTCTCTCCCTCCCTTTAGAAGGCTGTCCTGGGGAGCGTTCCATCACTGAAATGTTCCTCGTGGTTTGAGGCCATCTTCACTGGATGACTCACAGGAGCTTGAGGTGCTTTGCATATGGGGGGGGGGGGGGGGGGGGGGTAGCAATCCTAACATTTGTAGGAACGCTTAAAGTTGTTATAACACAGGGGAGGGTGTTAACCACCTGGAAGAAACTCCCTTCCCGAGGTGTTTCGGCTAAACACATTTGTGTTAGACATAATATTGGTTGGAAAGAAAAGGTCGTACTGGCATAATCAAGCCAAACTTGTCAAAACGCTTCAGCTAATTGTTATGGACACTTCTAGATGGTGTTTTGGGTCTCTCTGGTATTACGACATGCCTTTACCTAGCAACATGTCTTCCACGGCGCTAATGAGCTCAAATGACTCCTAAGAATACAATCATTGTACACCATACACTTACACTGCGGCCATTACCATGTTTTATAATTACTTTCAGGCAGGCATCGTTGACAAAGTGTTGGCTGAGCAGCGTCGCCACAATCTCATTTTCCAAACAAGTATCCCTTAGCTCGACGCTACAAAAGGAACCACACAATACGCTCTTCCCCGGTGCCCTGGTCCACTAACTACCACAGATAATTACCCCGCACATGACACCTGCGCCTCGTTGAAGGTTTCATATAGTCGAAAGGCCCGTCCAGGTGTCAGAGAGGGCGTTGGAGGAGTGCTTTTAGCCCCCGCAAGACATAAAGTCCGTTGAGCACCCGTCGTGCAGAATGACACGAGGGATTCTCTGTGTGCTATGGACAAGGGGCGGGTCCTCCTCATGCCTTATTTAAAAATGACAGCCCGAAAACAGACACAGTAATGCTAAAAGACTTGGGGGGGGGGGGAAGGGGGAAACAATCGGGGCCACGGGTGAAGATAGGACAATGTGACTGTTTCATTTTTAATGATGAAAGAAATGTTGATTAATGATCGTGACTGAAATAAAGCTCTGGCCACTCAAGCTCGGTACCAATTATTTCAATTTCTCCTCGGATAAACCAACCAGCCCACACACACGCCCGCGCGCACACATGCACCAACACACAGATGGACAGCGACAGCCTTATTTCATCTTACTTAAGCTTGGGGACCGCCCCAGTGACTCACTGGTCAATTGTGCAGATTGTGTGGGCTAAAGCCATAGTTAACAGGGGCCTGGGTAAAAAAAAAAAAAAAGATCTAAAAATGCATGAGCTTCTCACAAGTGAAAATGTTAAGGATACATTCATGTGTAGGAGGAGTCATATGAAGAGACAGAGTGAGAGAGAGAGAGAGAGAGAGAGAGAGAGAGAGAGAGAGAGAGATAGAGAGAGAGAGAGAGAGAGAGAGAGACAGAGAGAGAGAGAGAGAGAGAGAGAGAGAGAGAGAGAGAGAGAGAGAGAGAGACAGACAGACAGACAGACAGACAGAGAGAGACAGAGAGAGAGAGAGAGAGAGAGAGAGAGAGAGAGAGAGAGAGAGAGAGAGAGAGAGAGACAGACAGACAGACAGAGAGAGACAGAGAGAGAGAGAGAGAGAGAGAGAGAGAGAGAGAGAGAGAGAGAGAGTTGATCAGAGTTTGTCTTGTCCCCACATCTTTAGCTGAGACACGCCTGGGTGCGTGTGTGACTTTGCACATGTGTTCACTTGTGTCTGTGTGGATGTATGAGTGTGTGTGCGCGTGTGTGTGTGCGCGCGTGGCCACCTGCTGATGACAGACTAAATCTGACACATCCAGACAAGCTCCTGGCAGTGGGAGGTGGGACGGACATCTGAAAAATATGCTGTCACAGAGGCTCTCTACCTGCAATGCCTGACGATTCCAACACTGGTTTGAAATGGGGAGAAGAAGAGAATGTCAGCGACCGACACAGACACACACAACTGGGAAAAGACACAGCGTGGAAAGAAGTGTGTCACTCGTCTAGAGGTTAAACAGAGGTAGCCTACATCCTCCTCTCCACCCTGCAGTGGGGGCCAGTTGTCTCATTGTTTCCATGACTGAACAGGGACCTATCACAATGTGACTAGAGAAGGCAACCTAACCCAGTCATTTGACACCAACACACACACACACACACCGAGTTGAGTTTTTTCTTTCGAGATTTAAACATTTGTGTGTGTGTGTGTGTTTGACTGAGTGAGTTAGTGAGTGAGTGTGAGAGTGAGTGAGTGAGAGATGAGAGAGAGAGAGAGAGAGAGAGAGAGAGAGAGAGAGAGAGAGAGAGAGAGAGAGAGAGAGAAAGAGAGCGAGAGAGAAAGAGAGAGAGAGAGAGAGAGAGTGTGTGTGTGTATTCCTCTACACATACCAGTCCCCACCATGTACCTGCTTTACACCGACTGACCCCAGCTCTCAGGTGACTAGATGAGTCATTCATTTCACTTTACAACGTTGGCAACCGCTCACTCCTGGCAGGAGAGCCAGCACGAGGGGGACGGAACATACCAGAATGGATCTAATTTGCACATCTGCAGTGTTCACCTAGACAGGCTGCTGGAGAAAACTGATGTTGGCTCGTGCCACTGTCCTCATTTCATGGTTCTGCATTTGTTTCTATTTCTCAGTCGCATACAATATGACTGAGAGACGAAAGGGCAGAGACTTTTACTTCAGAGTAGAGTAGAGAAGGGTTGGTCGAGTCTTAATTTTTCACCTGGAGACCTGCACCTTTTTGTGTGTTCCGTGTTTCGGCCTGGCTGTATGATTCCTGTACCCTTTCCAATTGAACAGTATATGAGAGGCTTTGATTAACTGTTTCAAATGAGTTAAAAAGGACAATTGTACTCACCAGGTACAGGTACACTGGAATCCAATCTCATTTTAAATTGTCGTCGACGACATTTTAGATTTCAGAAAGAGCACCTACTCCATACAGCCCGGAACATACTGTAGGGAGTGTGGTGACTGGCACTAATTCTAATCAAGTGTGATAGTGTGCATACTGATATGATGTTCTTTGACATCCTGCTGCGAGAGTAACCCTCTCTGACTGAACAAACTGGACCAGGGGGAGTGTGAGAGACCATCCCCTGTGATGATTCTCTTTGACGGGGTCTGCTGCCCCAGGTATTTGGGCCACAGTACTCCTGGTGGTGGCAGTTTGTTCTGGAGACCGAGTAGGCTTCACCCACAACCTTCTTTCTTTTTTCTTCTTCCTTGCCTTCTTCCTTTGGATTCATTCTTTCTTCATTTTGTATTTTTTTTTGTGGACAAACCCCCCCCCCCCCCCTCCCCTCTCTCTTCTTCTCTTTCCATCTCTGTCTCTCTTATGAGCACAGTTACACATTACTGGAACCTTCCCAGGTCCAGGCCCGGTGCTTGTTGAGGGCATCCTCTTTGATCTTCTCCCTGCCTGTGACGTTATCCAGTCTGTCCCTTGAACAAACACACACACACACACACACACACAATAGGATGCACGTGTTCCACAATACTTCTAAACTTTTGTAGCTGTAACACTATTTATTATCCAGTTGACCCTGACTTCATTCAACTTCCTTTTCCCCCCACCAAGGGTGACCGAATATCTGGCGACGATCCGATTTGCTCTTCATTTCATGCACCTCGGCTTAGCTGCAGGTAGCGACGGCCTCGATAATCTTTTCTTTCCTCTCTGTGTAATGGGACGATGACATTGGAGGGCTGAGGGCTGGCGGGGGCCCTCAGCCACTCTCAGTCTGAGACCCCCTCCCACTGCTCTGCCGTGGGGGATCGGCTTCTTGCGTGTCTCTTTTTTTTTTCGCATCTCAGGAGCATTGCATCACTCACGGTAACTTTTGCAATGCCCGCCCCCCCACCCCCGACCTTCTCAGATCTGAGTAGACAGTTCCAAATTCAAACTGGGGATTGATGATGGTCTAAATTCATTTGTTTGGTTATTTGCTGTGCAAAAAGCAAATGTGCCTCATCTTTTGTTGTCCCGTCGAGGCCAGAAAAACACTTTTATGGCCTAGGGTGTTCGAGTTTCTCAAACTCATACAGTGTTAATGACACAATATGATTGCGGTATAGTGTCATTTAAAGTAGAAGGAGAGAAGGAGAATGTATTTTTGTGTGTGTCGGGTGTGCCAAAAGACACAAACCCATCTTGAAGCAGCATCCTCTCATATTTACATCACGCGGGTTTGACAACGGTAGATGATTTCGAGATCCAACAATCCCTCCAATAAAGCAAAGGGTAGGGGGACACATTTGAACGTAACACCCAGACCAACACGACCAGATCAGGCAGCTATCAGAAAACCCAGCCCGCCCCCCACCCCCCCCCCGCACAGGTTAATACACAAACACTGGATTTTCCGATTCCCTCTGTTTTCTCTGTCTATATCTCCACTCTGTCTCTCGCCCTTCATCTTCTTTTCTTGTTTAGTTAGGGTTAGCTAACCCTTTGGTTTTTCTCCGCCAGGGTTATCTCTTTCTTCTGGCTGCTGTCTTGTGCCCCTGTGAGAGGCAGCTTAGCTGCGATGCATGCGGCTTCCGATGGCTGCCTGGTCTTATCAGCAAGCAGGGGTGTGTGTGTGTGTGTGTGTGTGTGTGTGTGTGTACTGTGTGTGTGTGTGTGGTAGGATGTGCGTGTGGTCGTCAGAAGCAGGATGGCACCCAGTGGTCCTAAGCTCGTGTTTGTGTGTGCGGGTGCGTATTTGTGTGCATACGCCCGTAAGTGGGGGACCTTAAATGACCTTCCCTTTTGGTAGAACAAACGTATACTCTATCTCACACACACACACACACACACACACACACACACACAGATGCATGTGCCAAGAACTCGGCCACCATGGAAAGAGGACGGGGGGGGGGGTGGGGGGGTTACCATGGCAGCCACGTGCCGCGGTGAGTATCGATTACGCGCAAGAGCGAGCCTCTCAGCCAGTGACACACACACACACACACACAAACACACACGCACACGCCTACATACAGACCATCAACAGAGAGGTAGTCTTTAGAAGAAAACTTCCAAACCACAAGATTTGACAAGCTCCTAAAGCATGTGGAGGCATTCACCAAAAGGCTCGACATGAACAGCGTGTCAGTAAATGACCACAGACCTCGTGAGCTGCCTCTGAAGACCTCAGCCTGAACCATGAATAAGAAACCTGCCTGACCTCCGATTGGTGATTAGAGAGTAGCCTTTGTCTGTCTGAGGCCGGAGAACACAGGATGATGAGATGCAGGTGAAATCAATGCTAATTAGGCGGGCTAACTAGGACCCCATCCATGCATAGCGGAGCTGGACAATGGCTATAGAGATAGAGAGCTGCTGTCCACACGTACAGGGACAAACACAAAAGGACATGGACACACACACACACACACACAAGGACAGACACACATACACACACACACACACACACAAGGACGAACACACATGCACACACCATGCACGCACACCAAATACACCATGATTTTGGTAATAGAGACAAAGCACAAAATAACACCCTAGAACATTCTCTCATACACTCTTACACACACACACGCACGAGTACACACACATCAGAGGTAGACAATGATCATACAGTCCAGGCGTGCGATCCTTGACCGTCCTAATGAGGATCAATGAGAGTATTCCCCATCGCCATATGGCCCTCTCTGTTCTCCAGCAGGGCAATTATAACCTCTCACACTCACAGACTCACACACACACACACACAGACCCACACACACACACACACACAGACCCACACACACATCAGCACAGGCTCAAAGTGGCACGCAGATGCACACGTAAAAAGAAAGATGCCTCTACGCATGGTGTCATGAAAATACATGCACAGAGTTGAGGAAACTATAATTGAGCAATAAACACCAGCACACACACAAATCAAGTTTAAGTTTCTTTTTTTTACAATTATTTATAACTACTTACTAACACAACACACACTTCACCTCATATTCAGCTACTGCCTCCATGCTCACACGCACACACACACACACATACACACACATTCAATAGGAACCACATATGGACCACTATGCTATTTGGATGTGCATTCCAGAGAAGACCTGAAGGGAGTGAGCCAGCTGAGAGAGTTAAAGACCCATCAGAGATCTCACAGATCTAAAGAATAAACAACCCGGGGTCAAACTGCTTCTAATCTCACAAACAAACACGCAAACTACTTCATTTTCTCATCTCACTGAACAGACCAGCTCTGTTTTTTTATCACTTTCTCCTCCTTTCTTTTTCCAGCTCTCCCTTGCCCTCCCTCCCTCCCTCTCTCTCTCTCTCTCTCTCTCTCTCTCTCTCTCTCTCTCTCCCTCCCTCCCCTCCCTCCCTCCCTCCCTCCCTCCCTCCCTCCCTCCCTCCCTCCCTCCCTCCCTCCCTCCCTCCCTCTCCCTCTCCTCTCTCTCTCTCTCTCTCTCTCTCTCTCTCTCTCCCTCTCTCTCACTCTTTGTCACCCTGTCTCTCTCTCTCTCTCTCTCTCTGTCTCTATGTCTCTCTGTGTCTCTCTCTCTATTCCTGTGTCTTTTTGTCCACTGTTGAAGAAAATCCTCTCTTCACCATTAGTAGTACATGCTGTAGCCTTCTTCCACGTTCATACACACACACACACATCTCTGACTTGTTCTGGCAAATCAAGGGTACAGCCTGTCCTAAACATGTCTGGTGTGTCAGACAGCTCCTTTGAATGTCAATTGGGTCAGAAGAAAGCATCTTGATTGGTCCAGTGATTGCTTCTTTCAGCCAATAATTGTCTGCTTTCTCTGCATCTCCCCTCTTCAATTGGACAACATTGCACACACAGTAAGTGTGGGAGTGTGTGTGTGTGTGTGCATAATAGCAAGAGTGAAGGAGAGAGAAAAGAGGGGGACAGGGCAAGAGAGAAAGATGAAGGGAGAGGAAGAGAAAGAGAGAGGAGAATGAAAATATGAGAGAGAGAAAGAGAGAGAAAGAAAGGGAGAAAAGGCTAATTACACTGAGAGCTAATCTAATGCCACTCGTTCCCTTTGGGGCACTGGGCAGGAAAAGACTATGTACAGTCACCCCATCCACCAGGTGTGACGAGGAGCAATTATCCACCCAACCTCTCCCACCGACCCAACAGCGGAGGAGAGGGAGAGAGGGACAAGGGGGGGGGGAGAAGCAGGAGGAGTGAGAGAGGAGGGGAAAGAGAAAGACGAATAGGGCAAACGGGAGTCCAGGAAAGGTTAAAAGAACGGGGAGCGAGAGAAGAGACAGCAAGAGGGAAGGACATGAAAGGACAAGATAGACGGAGAGAAGCGGAGAGGAGGGGACAGAGGATTGGGGGGAGAAAGAGGGGTGGAGGGAGAACAGGGGCAGAACTGTAAGGGGGAGAGGGCGGTAGGAGGGAGGCAGAAAATAGGGGGACCGGCACACAAATGAAGGACTAACCTTAGTGGCATTTCGTATGGATTCAATGTCAACAGAGGGGCATTAGGAGATGGATGTGGACACCAATACGAAGATATTTGACACCATCGACGTGACACACTCATTGACCGACACGCGCCCCGTAGCGTGGCACTCTTCTAGCAGTTTCTGTCCCACCTTCGTCCAGTCTGCTCCCACCACATCACCACGTGACCGTGAGAAGGAGAAGGGCTCTCCTGTCTGCATGCCATGGCCTCTCATCTCTCTTAAGGAGCTTCAAAGAACTTTGTACACAACTTCATCTCCAGTCACCGGTAGTTCCCTCAGTTGTCATAACGTGTTCATATTGTTCTTATTTCCTTTCGCTCATTTTGAGTTCACCATCGTTAAGATCGGCTGTACTCTTAAAATGCAGGAATTCCTTCGCAATACCAAGTCTTACATATTAACCGTGGGTTTTCCTTGATTTGCCACGCCTGTTCGATACTTCAGTCTAAATAACTCTTCTATTCTAAACACCCACACCCTGCTAGGCACTCCATGTCTCAACCCATTCATACGCAATAATGACAACCACACACGAGAACTCAATCGTGAACTCCCAAATACACACACACACACACACACACACACACACACAGGTTTGACTAAGCCAGAAGCTCAGTGGGTGTGTCAAACTGTCTGTTCCCTGACAGAGACACAGCGACAGAGGGATTATAGGAGCAAATGGAATTACCGTCCGTCCAAACAGGGAGATAACCATTTCATTATCAGAGTCTCTCACACTCTTCCACGCACACGCTGTCACCTCACTGTCACACACACGTGCACACATGCACACGTGCACACGTGCACACGCACCCCAGGGAAGCATCTTCAAACAGCCAACAGGGATTGGGACGACACACACACAAATGCGCACACACACACACACACACACATAAAGAAGCCAAAGGAAATGTCAATCAAATCATAGCACCGTAGTAAGAATACAATTATAAACGAATCTGCAGAAAAATATATAGTAGCCGTATCTATCATCTTTTTCTTTTTTCTATTTTGTCCCGCTTGCTTCAACAACCTTAAATCATTCACTCGTTGCCCAAAATTTGCTTGGAAAGACAAATATCAGAACAAAACCACTGTTAAATAAAGCTAAATGTCAGACTCACAAACTGTGCTAACACCGGAAGAACATTGTGAGTGAGCAAATATGAGAGGGTTAACCTTCCACTTCCTCCATTTCCCTCAAGCTCAGTTTTAGTCTTGCTCAAACAAGGGAAGAGTTCTAGGTTAATCCAAAGTCTGTGTAAGTGTTTTGCAGCCACACACCTGTCTAACTGAGCCCTCTGAAGTGACACACACACACACACACTTACAAATGTATATTTATATTCATTCAGTCATACATAAAACCCATCTGACAGACACTGACATAACCTTTCCAGCTTGGAGAGAGCCAGAGAGCCAGTGTTTTTAGAGAAAGGGAAGCAGAGGGAGAGAGAAGGAGAGAGGGGCGAGAGAGACGCGTGGAGAAAGTGAGAAAGAGAGGAAGTGAGACAGATGGAAAGAGATAGGTAAAGATAGGGATGGAGAGAAAATGAGGGGGGAAAGGGAGGGACAATTCCCAGCACTGATCAGCATTTGATTATCAATGTCTCCTCAAGGTTAGCATGAGGAGACACCTCCTTAATGCAATCAAACCTGATTAGATAATTAGCATACTATTTGCATAATGTCACTGCAATTCATTACCCAGTGAGTGAGTTTATCTGTATCCCCTGAGACGTCCATCTCTCGCGGCACATGCACGCGCACACACAGAAGCCCATGTCATTTCCTTCTCCGCATGCCCTTGCCGCCCCCATTCCCCAACATATACACATCCACTGGGTCACCCTCTCCACACCACGTAACACACACTGACACAAGCACATTCACACACAACTGTTCACACTCAGACACATACAAACACGATCATTAAAAACCAAACACACACACACACACATAGTTGCAAACACTACACAAGGCAAACCACCAAAACCCCTTTAGAGCTGTTTCCTTTCTATTCTCCCTCCCTGGTTGTTGTTCTTGTTGTTGCATGTTGGCATATGCCGACTGCCAGCATGGGGCATGGCATTACCCGCCAGAGCTTAGCCTGTAACTGTGTTTGTGTGTGTGTGTGTGTGTGTGTGTGTGAAGGAGGGAGATAGAACAGGAGAGACATACAGAAATTGAGAGGGATAAACCCCAGAATAAAAGCATGAGAATGCCCAAGCATGGCAAAGAGAGGCCGAGAGAGGGAGATGAGGAGAGAGATGTGGAGAGAGATGAGGAGAGAGATGTGGAGAGAGATGAGGAGAGAGATGAGGAGAGAGATGAGGAGAGAGATGTGGAGAGAGATGAGGAGAGAGATGTGGAGAGAGATGTGGAGAGAGATGTGGAGAGAGATGAGGAGAGAGATGAGGAGAGAGATGTGGAGAGAGATGAGGAGAGAGATGTGGAGAGAGATGAGGAGAGAGATGTGGAGAGAGATGAGGAGAGAGATGTGGAGAGAGATGAGGAGAGAGATGAGGAGAGAGATGAGGAGAGAGATGTGGAGAGAGATGTGGAGAGAGATGAGGAGAGAGATGTGGAGAGAGATGAGGAGAGAGATGTGGAGAGAGATGAGGAGAGAGATGAGGAGAGAGATGAGGAGAGAGATGAGGAGAGAGATGAGGAGAGAGATGAGGAGAGAGATGTGGAGAGACATGAGAAAAGACTGGAAGGATGCGAGGAGTGAGAGGAATGAGAAGTTCAAGTGTATGAACCAGGAAACACTCTAAATCAAAATCGCTCCTGGGCTACAATATATATGTTATCCTCTCTCTCTCTCTCTCTCTCTCTCTCTCTCTCTCTCTCTCTCTCTCTCTCTCTCTCTCTGTGTTGTGCTTTCTCTCTCTCTGTCTTGTGCTTTCTCTCTGTCTCTCTCTCTATCTTTCTCTCTCACACTTCTCTTGCTCCCTCCATCTCTTCACCCCCCCCCCAGTCCTCCCAGATGGTGTCTGCCTTTCTACAATCACTGGCTCACACCATCATTCAGTCAACCGCACAAAAGACAACTGGTCAACCATACAGTACACCAACCTTTAGTACTAGTCCCTGCCTCAATATCTCATGACATCACTATGACTACTTCCTATTCTGGAAGGGCGTCTTTTCTTATTCTATGTACTCGGCTATGCTGGTGACGTTCAGTCAAATTGTCTGTGTCAGATCCAGGTATTGAAGCATTGAAGTGATAGTCTTGTTTGTTGTCATTCAGTTTACATTCTTTTAATGTTATTTATCTCCCGCCGGTGTTGAAATCATCTACAAAATCGTTTGATGCACTTTACCGACACACTTTACAGAGGAGAAACACAAAGGGCTGAGTTGGCGTCCTTTTTTACGGAGGCTTGATAGGATGAAAAGATGATCCCCTGCTTGGGGAATATGGAAAAAGGCGGTAAGATAAAATCTCTGTGAGGGTTAGGGTGATTAAAAAGGGTGAGCGAGAGAGATAGAGATAGAGAGATAGAGAGATAGAGAGACAGAGAGAGAGAGAGAGAGAGAGAGAGAGAGAGAGAGAGAGAGAGAGAGAGAGAGAGAGGGGGGGGGGGGGGGCGGGGCAGAGAGTGAAAGAGTTGAGTTTCAACACACCTTTATTATTCTCTAGAGGATAGGGGAACCTGGACTTTGCGTCACTGACATGCCTTTGCGATACCCATCACCAAAAAAACATCATCAACAACAACCACCCCCAAAAAAATATCTAAACGTCCTTAGGCATCCACAAATATCAGTCCCTCACCCTCATGTACCATAGTGAGAGAACAAAAGAGACAGATACTTTTGCTCTATATTGATATACCTGGACATCAAAACCATGCCTTTGAGAGCAAGAGAGAGAGAAACAGAGAGAAGGAAGCCTTAATCAACCTTTCCAATTCAACCCACAGAAAACTGTTTCAGCTTTCCAAACCAGAGAGGGGGGAGAGGGGGGGGGGATCTTACAGCAAAAGAAACCCCACAAGTAAGGGATAGGGAAAAGGAACAAGCTTGACAGTAAAATATGACTCCATAAGACGAGGACGCGGTTTCCCATTATCCTCCCTCTCCCTCTCCCTCTCCCTCTCCCTCTCCCTCTCCCTCTCCCTCTCCCTCTCCCTCTCCCTCTCCCTCTCCCTCTCCCTCTCCATCTTGGCCGCTGTGTTGGTGAATTGCGATGTAAATAGATCCAGAATGAAGGTCCTCGTCCGCCTAACAGGAGTCGACAGGGGAGCTGATGGGTAATAATGTCTGCCGTCTCGCAGAGGGATTAAACACAGGAAGCAGGAAGTGCGACAGGCAGGCCGGGGGAGGGTGGGGGGGAGTGGGGATGGTTAGTGGGTGTCCCTGACAGCACCAGGCATGTTTTCCCCCACACAAATTCAAATGAGGTCGGGTTTGAGAACACAGAAGAAGAGAGGCCGGAGGGTGGGCAGTGGAAAATGAATCCCAGCCTTGTATTAGTGTTGGTCTCATGTTGGAGTGTTTGGAGGTTTGGAGGGGGGGAGGGGGAGACAATTGATATATGACTTGATACACTGGACTTCAATGTGCCGGTGCGTTCTCTGTTAGACTGAAGTAAGTACGGAGGGAGGTTCTGGTACCATGCCCCGGCCTCAGACGCTTCAGTGTGGTTGCCTTGTGAAAGTGGTGACTTTGCACATTCATCGCTGAAGCATTAGGGCTGCGGTAGAGCTTGTTGTCTTGGCTTCCCCGGGCTCATTTGAGTCTCGTCTTACTATCCAAAGACCCAAGGGGCATCAAAGTCGGTCAAACTGAGGGAAGGAGGAGGACGATTCAGGTTTCTCTTGCTCATCATTCCAATCAAACCTCAAGCGTCACTCGACTGAGCTCGTGGTTGTCACAGTAAACTAGTGAAGTGCACACTGATCCTTGCCATGGTTGAGAGGGTGCCAACAACTGGGAGGGAGCCTGATGCAAGCAGGAAGGGATACACAATGGAACGTTGAATTCTGGGTCTTCTTCTGTGGACAGGAAGGCTATAGGGAGACGGGGTCATATGGTCAGGAAGAATGAGCACAGGACATCTGTATGTAGCATCACCTAGAAATGTCACCTAGGCCTCTTTCTCACTCTATCTTCCACAACCACTTTATATCTCTCTCAATTGAAGAACCTTAAATCATATTTCAGCCATCACATCACAGGGGCATGTCTTTAGTAATTGTATTAAGGAGACGGACACAACATTTGTCTGGAGACAAAAAGCGGAAGGATCCATTCCTAATCCGTCAAATCCACCACAAACAATACAGGAAGGAATCCGGAAAACATAATTCATGAATACCATGACAAATTCCTCCATGATATGGGCTCGGGCAGCCAGAACACAGCTTGTCTCTCTTTGTTTGTTTTTTTAAGAACAGGAGTTTCCCAGCTTTTGTCCAGCGTATCCAACCAGCAAGACTGTAGGTGTTCCGGTACATGTTCCTATGCATCAATTTTAAAGGGAGAAGTAACACCATCCATGGCAAAGATGTGGGCCTGAGGAGGCCACAATAGATATTTGGCTGCAAGCAACTACTGTTTATAGATCAACTCTACATACACACACAAGCGAGCGCTCGCACACACACACACACACACATGCTTACACACACACACACACACACACACACAATTGCTCACTTATCCAGGGAGCACTCCGTCTTTTCTCGCCTTCAATTAAGGCTGGTTTAATTACTCGCTTAATCCAAGAACCCTCGGTGAGACGCCATTAGACGAGAAACACTAAACACACTGAAGTAAACACATTAGAATGGCACCGAGACAGGAAGCGAGGCAGCTCGCGGCTCACAAACACTCACGGCACTGCTGTTTTGTTTTTTTTGGGGGGGGGGGGGGGGTTCTGAAGGAGGCAATATAAAGAGAGAGAGGGTCTGTACCTTTGCTTTTAGCTAGGAGGAGAGCAGAAGACGCAGAGGTGAGGAGACAGCGTGTCCGTGATGCGAGAGGCGGGGAGGAGGAGGCGGAGGAGGGAGACAAAGGAGAACAATTATCAGTACAGGCGCTTGGTGGGGTGAGAGATTTCGTTTGAATGGACGAAGAAACAAGTGTTCACATCTACATATGCAGACAGTATGTACGACAACACATGCACCGTGCATCAGTCTCATACAAAACACAACATATAGTTGCCCCTGAAGCAGTAGGCCAACAAGAGGGTCCCAACACCATTTCAGATCAACGCAAAGCACACAAGGGTTTGTCGTCAAAGTGGCAAACCTGTGGTGTTCTTCCGTTGCACTTGTAATGGATGGTTCGAATCACTCTTATCGAGCGATGCGCTCAAATGCATTTGGGAATCCTCCAAACCAGGCTTGGAAAAAACATGCACAAGCCACAATCCCACTCACCCCAAACAGAGGACAGAGTGAAGAGAGAGAGAGAGAGAGAGAGATAAGAGGCATACCTTGCTCCGCCATCATCATGTGTGCAAATCCTTGAGA
Source organism: Hypomesus nipponensis (assembly GCF_054491055.1). Classification (NCBI taxonomy): domain Eukaryota; kingdom Metazoa; phylum Chordata; class Actinopteri; order Osmeriformes; family Osmeridae; genus Hypomesus; species Hypomesus nipponensis. The sequence continues at coordinate 7,188,713 of NC_140363.1, read as the reverse complement.
TGTCGAAGAAAACGAAGGGAGGGCGCAAAGAAGGAAGAGAGAGAAAGAGAGAGAGAGAGAGAGAGAGAGAGAGAGAGAGAGAGAGAACACACTTCAGAAACTCTTTATTTTCCCAATACTCTCAAGAGGTATTGTGGTGACACATATTTTCCCAGGGGAGAAAGCATGGCACCAAACACACTGACAGTTGTACCAAGCTTCCCCTTCGTTAAGGAGAAAGCTTCTGTGGAAAAAATCAGTGTTTCAGTAGGAAAATACAGTATTGGTTTTAAATACAAGACCCGTCAGTCGATGAGTCACTGTACTGTGTTCAGCATCTCCCAGGTCCCTACAGTGGATAGCTCTATTTTACATCACCGGCCATGGTTCATTCACAATCGATCTTTAATCCATCATAAATATATCAGAAAATAACCAACACCTACTCTTCAGTCACTTTCACATTCATTTTCACTATACTACTGTAAATAAGTTGTAAATGAGACATCAATACTATACATTAGCCATGGGAAACTTTGCCCCCAAAACTTACCTTGGATATTGTTGCTGACCTCTGAAAACAGGACAGAATGGGGAGGAAGGAAGGCAGAAAAAGACAAGAGAGAAGGAAAGAATGCCATCATTAGAAACACTCTTATTACATTTGCATGGCTCATATCATGCAAACTATGACACACCTGACAGCATACAAAGGGCCGGCGCTGCGCACGACCTTGTGCATGTATAGCGTGTTTTGCATATAAAACATGGCTGACATCAGTGGCTGTCGAGGGGAACCATAAGCAACAACACTGGAACACTGGAAACACGGAGAAAGTTTGGTTCACTTCCTCTGCGACTTCAAATGCATTGTCTCCTACACGCTAGACAGACAGACAGACAGACAGACACAGACACAGACAGACAGACAGACAGACAGACAGACAGACAAAGAAAAAAGGACTATAACCATTGCACACACATACCCACACACACACAGAGAAACCTTGGGGACGTAAATCTGTGCCGGTGGTATCCTAGCTTCCTGTAAGCAGGTGGAGAATTTACGATGTCTGGGCCATTACAGTAGACTGGGAAATAAAGAAAGAATCCCCTCTGTATTGTATATTTAACTGTCCTTAAGGTCTCTTTCACTGAAGACACCACTCCAGTGACCAGATACCTCGCCGCCGCCTAACAGCGGTCCTCGTCAGGTGACCCTTTGGGGGAGTGGCCTTGGGACAGCGCAGAGCACATGACAGAGGAGCAGGTATATGGGGGGAGAAAGAGCCGGCAAGTGGTGGAAGGAGGGCGAGAGGAAAGAAGGACTGAGAGAGACCTTTTAAACAGACCTAGCTTTATTCCAGGTTATTAGAAGCATTTTCCCAGGCACAATTCTGAAATGTCAAATCCCCAAAAATATTTTGGTTTAAAAAAACACATATTGGATTTGGACGTAGATAGATTCTATTACGGTTTGGAAATTTTGAAAAGCCAAAGTGTTTTCGCACCAAAATAAATGGCCTTGGTACCTGATTAGCAACATCGTTAGACCACTAGTCACAATTAAGTAGTGAAATTAGTCAACGTTAATTGAGTCGAGATCCATTAGAATACTAATACTTCGTAGGAGGTAATCAGATATACTGAATATTAGGCATTAATCTAAACGCTGGCAGTGGGAAGTTAATCAGATGTACTGTATTAGATATTAATTCACTCTGAGCACTATCGGGCTAAAGTGAGCGGAAACTGAAACAAGCTGCTCAAATGACCATTAGTTTCAGTGTGACGTCTACTAGTGTGTGTGTGAGTGGGTTTAGTGTGTGTGTGTGTGTGTGGGGGGGGGGGGTGGGTTGGGAGGGGGGGTTTGTGTGTGTTTAATCTCCTCTAATCTCCTCTTTTGAGAAGGGTTCCCTCATACACTTAACATCTGTGGCGATGTCTAAAAACGGACAGCCTCATCGTCAACAAACTCCAAAATGGTTCAATGGGAATAGAGGATTTAGTTTGTAGTGTGTGTGTGTGTTCTGTGTGTGTACCTGTCCATCCCTCCTGTGTAAAACATCCTGTTTAAAACCAATGAGTCACGCTCGGTGCTCCAAATATGTTGGTGTCGCTGCTGGAAGTGCTGAATCCCGAACCTGTTGGTCTGACACAGGACGTGGTGAACTGCCTGGAGAGGGGTGTTCATCTTCGAATCCCTCTGCTCCAGTTTGTCTGTCAGACCAACACATCATGTTCAGCACCCGTCACAGCCCCCCCCCTCTCTCTCTCTCTCTCTCTCTCTCTGTCTCTCTCTCTCTCTCTGTCTCTCTGTCTCTCTCTCTCTCTCTGTCTCTCTCTCTCTCTCTCATTTTCTTTCTTTCTCTCGTCATTTTGTCTCCTTTCTTATCTCTCCATCCTGACCTACTTTCGCTGACAGATTAGTTCTTGGTTTTCTGTCCCCGGTGTGTGCACACACACACACACAAACAAGTACAAACACACAAGTATGCACGCATAGAGTACACAGACGTATGCACACACTTACAGGACAAACGAACCCAGGTGGATCGATGGCTATCATCACAATCGGTTGATTTAACAACAACAAAAAATACATTTTTTAATCAACTACAAAGTAAATGGCATTCATAGCATATCAGCTACCTCAGTTTGCCCGTTAAAATAACACTTCCCTTGGGGGGGCCAATCATCCGGAAACAGATCGATAAATCAATTATGGACGTCTGAGTGGGGCTTGACAAACTTGTTTATGTATCACTAGGCACATTTAATAAAAAACAAACTGTCTTATAACTTCCTCCTGTAAAAGGTCAATATGTCCAGGCAACCCATGGAGACTGCAGAATTAGTAGAAGTGTCCTGCAGTGTACGATACTTAAGGGCTTGCTTTCAGTTTTATTTCAGAGGGTAAGAGGTGAGAGCTAAAGGGCTGTGTTCCTTACAGGAGGTACTTAAAGGGATGAGGGAGACTACTGTTTGCACTTTTCCAATGCTTCTTAAAGGGTATGGCTGGTGGAGGTGACATAAGCTTATTCATTATTCATCGCCATGATGGAATTGTGGGATTGTTGTTGTTTCAGTAATTGTTGTGAGCCTAATTGATTGTACTGAATACATTTGGACAGGTTAACACTAGCTGAGGGAGATCCCATCCCTAACCCCCAAAACACACACACACACACACATCCATGTACACACACACAATGACAGATTGAGTGATTATGTCGGCAAGCGCAAACTGTTACTATTATAACTATAATCTGCTGCACTCAAAGATTACAGCACAAGAGACTTTGGAAACGCTCCCTTGTCTGTCGCCGCAGCATGGCCAACACACGCTGCAGCCGTAGCAACAGTTACCGAGGCCCTTTGAGCCATCTGCCCTGCCTGGGGAAGTGTCAGGTTGCTGTGGTTGTGCCCCTGGCAACCACCAGACGATGTATACAAACATACAACCTCTTCGGCTGTGTGTTTGTTTATTTGTTTGTTTGTTTTTAAGAGAGCTTGAACTTTTGAGTTACTTTTTTGATGGGCGTCACTGCGTCACAAAAGTTGGAGTCAATGTATTGAAAGAAAATCACTTGAGCTCCACAAAGTTATTCTAGTTTTCGATTAAAACTCGATTCAAAACTTGAATTGAGTAAATGGAAGGTGAATTACTGCATTGTTTGGCATCGACAATGGGTTTGCTGCATTACTTCTAGCATGTCACTCCTTATCTTTCTGAGGTTAAAATTTGCAAACACAGTGCCTTTTCCATTAGAAAAAGAACATTATCGTCATAAGTCACTATTAGCCAGTTAGTAGCCTCATGATTTTCAGGTTATTGATTTCTGGCCTCAAGGGGGCTGTGCTGATAGTTTTCCTCACTGCTTAGCTTAATCAATGGATTTATTCATTAGCTCGAGTTTTACAATGTTTCCTGGGCCAAGTCTTTTACAGTGAATAAAAAAAGGGTCCTTTGATTAAATTGTCTGTTGGCTGGATTTGAAGGCTAGTGAGTGTTTAAGAGAGTTAAGGGGGTTCAAGTTTTAGGGGCGTGGGCCGTTGAAATGTTCACATCAATAACGAGAGATAGTAATAACACTCACATCCCTACTGTACAGGGTATAGTGGTGTTAACTTATACTGTAAGGTGATATAAATGTGTGCCCCTCCCACTAACATTTAAACCAAACCTACACCCTTGCACATGAGCATTTGTGCCATATATTTACTATTTGATGCCAGTGTATTCAATGGCATGATATAATATCGCCTTCCATCGTAAGCAAAGGTTGTTTATCTTTTTATGATTGCCTGAGCTCCTGTTCACTCTGCCAAACTATAACATGGCTATTTCAGTCCCCTTCCACACCCCCTCCCCAATGCTAACAGTCCCCTATCAGCGAGCTGCAGACTGCAGACGGCAGCCAGCCAAGCAGAAAGCAGAAAAACGAGAGACAGACGTAAATCAGCGTAGGAGTGGGGGGGGGGGGGTCCGGCCAGAGGGGCCGTAAGTCAGAGGGAGACGGTCCTGAGCCGACCCAGGCCGCAGAAGCCCCTGTTTAGCCACGCGTGGCAGGAATGGAGGGGTTGGTTGGTTGGTAGCTGAGGATGGAGGTTTGATGGGAACAGGGATGGGGATCAGGGCTGAATGCCTTGTACTGGCACAGGAGACACAAATGAGTTTGTTATTTTGAATAGAGAGCAGACCGGCACAGTCTATGGGACAGTATAGAAACACAGAACAAATACTCCCAGACATGACCACACTTGACTCACACATAAACACACACAAAATAATGATACCCAGGTTGATGTTAGATTAGAAATATTAGAATATTTAATCCGAATATTAGACAATTCATTCGGCACACTTGAAGGTTTTGAGATACTTTTTTGGCATCACATTATTTCTCTTCAGCAAGGACAACAATGTCTGGAGTGAAAGGGACCTGAATGGCAGCAATTCAATCAGCAGAAAAACACAGCAAAGCAGCTTAGCGCTCATCAAGACGAAGGGGAAAATAGAGGCCCATTTCTTTAAACAAGAACTGAGATTAAGTATTTTATCCCTTCTTTTCCACGTAATCTTTCAATTCCAGATTGAAGTGTCCTTTTGTTCGTCTCTGGACGTGTTGGTGTGATACTAGATTGGACAGAAATGTGACATTTCTGATGAGTAGTGAAGAAAAGCAACTAGGCCTCAAGGGAAGGGAAAGGGTGTAGAATGAGGGGCATAGAATCAACATGGGAGGAAGAGATAAACAAACTATTCCACTTGATGATATCTGTGTTTCTTTCTGTTGCACTAAATCAAATTAATGAGGGGAAACGTCTGAAATGTGCGGTTTTGTGACCTTAGGCAAGAATTATTTTCAAACCAGGTATGTAAAAAAAAAAAAGGAGATAGGTTTCCCCGCTATGTTGTGAGTCAAGATATCTTTTTATGTGCCTGCTTGAAGAAAATGATACAGAAGATGAAGGAAGGGAAAACATAATTCTATTTTTGTCTGACCAATACCAGCTGTAGCGAGGCTGGGGGTAAGTGGAGGACTGAAAGAGAGTGTTTTGTGATTTAATCAAAGCAGTAGCAGAATTCTCAGCACAAAAGGATGTGATTCTAACACCTGCCATGGTGTGATTGGATGGAGAAAAAGGGCTCAGGAGGCCCCCTTTCTCTATAGGCGTCCTTATCAGTGCCTGCAAGGGTGGCGCCATTAACCTGTACCTTACTGGCTCACCGAGCTTAGATGAGCGGTGTGCTTTTACAAGTGCGATTCACACACACACAGGGATAATAACAAACGATGGGGAAGCTAGCCAGAGCAACAAAGCCTAAATGCTTTGAAGTCACTTGGAACGTTCTTTGACTATATGGATGAAAGACTTAAAGGTGAAATGTAGAGCAATGTCAAACCCTGCGAAAAGCGGATACAAAACACGAATATGAAACACCACAGCCAGATTAGTACCCCAAAGGGCCCCTGGGCACTGAAACTCATGTGCCCCCTCACCACCACCACCACCACCCCCACCCCGCCCTCCCTCCAATCATATTTTATTTTTTGTTAACAACTTTTATTTTATTCTGATTGAATTATTATCAAGGTTGAGGGCCAAGCAAGCCTTGTGCAGACTGTTAAGTAGACAAACAATATATATATATATATATATATATATATATATATATATATATATATATATATATATATATATATATATACATATATACATATATACATATACATATATACATATATATATATATATATATATATATATATATATGTATGTATGTATGTATGTATGTATGTATGTATGTATATATGTATATTTATGTATATATATATATATATATATATATATATATATATATATATATATATATATATATATGTATATATATATATATATATATATATATATATATATATATATATATATATATATATATTACACATACACACACAATTCTCCGATCACAGAGGGCCCCTCTTTGCCCAAAGGCCCCTGGGCCCAGATTGCCCATATGGTAGATCCGGCCTTGCAAAACACTACAAAGTTGTGTAGTGTTGCCTATCTGGTCGTGCTTTAATATTGAACAAACCATTAATATTTATAAAATAAAAATGCCAAATTGATTACATGAAAGGTATTTTTACCTTCGTTGCAGAAGCGGCCCTTGTATTCCGTTTTGGAACAATCGCAGAGTGGTTCTCCGTCCACCACGGAACAGCTCCCACCATTCTCGCACAGGTTCTCCGTGCACCTCCCGTCCGACTCCAGCCGGACCTTCAAACTGCTGAGGAGAGTGGGTTCCGTGTTGCCGTACTTGAGATCCGTAATAACCCCGACGAACGGCGGTGCGTTGCGAACCGTTGGCAGGGTGAGCGCTGACGTGCGGATGTCCAGCGGAACTCCACCTATGAACAGATCGCTCACGATCTTCATGAACTGGCGCTGGGGCCGCACCTCGTCAGCCTTGGCCGCGCCATCCAGCCCCAGAACCGTCCGCAGGTTGAAGCGGCTCAGAGTGGCAAAGTGCCAGCTGCTGTCGTTGACCCGTTTGTCAGAGACCACACTGGTCTCAGCGCAGTCGATGCTGAAGCGCAGCTGCAGCTTGCCCTCCACCACCATCAGCTGCAGGAAGTCGCAGTAGCCCCCGTCATCAAAGTAGAGTAGAAGCGCGGTGGACGCCTCGGTCTTGAACTGGAAGCTGAGGTCGCCACGCGTGCTGGCGTCCCAGCGGAGGTAGCGCGCCCACTGGCCTTGAGTTCCAGTGAACTCCAGGCCCAGACACAGCCCTAACATTGTACTGAGGAACAGCTGCAGACGCACATACAAACCTAGAGGATCCATGGTCGTAAAGGAACTCGTGTTTATAATCCCAGATGGTTAGATGGCATCGAATTTGTTTTGGTTCAAAGAACTACCTCGAGTAAGTATCCGTTTTATTTATTTTTAGTAAATATCCACACTTGTATCCAAAAGAAAAAATGCCCAGAGATTTTTAATAGATTTCTTTATAAAAAATAGTCTCTTTTTTTAGGGAGTAAGTTGGTAGAAGGGAGAACAGTCGAAGAGTTAACAGTCATAAGGCCATTCACATTAGTCAAGAGTCCAATCGCTGTGCAGCAATGAACGTTATAGGGAAATTCTAGATGCCTTCCCTAGGGTAAAGAAAGGAGATCGAGGGAGAAGGGAGTAGAAACAAATATGTTTCGACGATTCAAAACTGAACTTTTTAATCCTTTACACTTCAAATAGGTTGTCACAGAGATTCATGAGGTGAGGTCCAGTTGAGAAGATTGTTCTGGCTCTGAGGGTGAGCGATACTTCCTTCTTCATGTTGCCTGCTGGGATTTGTAGTTTGTGGGGGATCTTCTGGATTTCCTCAGTTCCATCACTGTCAAAAACAGAAAGCAAAGACAAGACACATCTCAGACATTGATTTTAAGTCAAACCATTAATCTGTTTGGCAACATACTCCAAATTAAATTTTACGAGAAAGCTTTGTTGTCTGCATGTACATCATTGTAAGATTAGTCCAAATATATAAAGTCCCCGAGATGCAAATCTGCAGAAAACAGACAACACATAAATCGCTAATTCTGTCAATTATTCATTATTTCTGATACAGATAAGACACATTGCAACAGAGTTTTTTTAAATCTAGAAGTAGCTGTTTGGTCCATTTTCTTTTATCCCCTAAGGAAAGGTTGTTTTGAGCTATCGGTCATCTGCTACGTAAATGAGTCCCATCATTCTCAGGGCAGGCCATGACTATCAATCAGCCAAGGGAGACTGTCTTTATCTGATGGCCAGGGAAAGGGCTTTCTGCTGAATGCTTAACACAGCCACGGGGGGGGAGGGAGGTGTACTAAGACAGACAGAGAGAATGAGAGAAAGTCATTGGAAATTTTCACTCATCACTCATTTTGTCATATTATATATCCAATATATATATATATATATATATATATTGGGGGGGGGGGGTCATTTTTTTGATTTGAATTTTTTTAACTGGTGTTATGAGTGAGCATATCAAAGTCCATGAGCTGTGACACACGTTCTCTCATACCTCATGTTATATACTGCTGATGCAAGAAGGCATGCATGCACTGAAGGAAAGATAAAGACAGAGGTGGTGAATTAACCACATGAAAATCTGTGAAGATAAATGGTGTGCTCAATTTGATCAAATATCATGATGTACAGTATCTCTCACGTGCCATATTATATCATATTTTAAATGTTATGCTGTTTCTTTTTTAGTCACACAACTGTGAGGTGTCGCCAAGTATTAATGTGTATGGGGAAAAAGAACCCCAAAAAGCATGGACAGGCAAAGACTAAGGAGAAAGATGGAGCGAATGGAAGGCAGAACAGAGAGAAGAGGGAACATTGAGACAGACAGACAGACAGACAGACAGACAGACAGACAGACAGACAGACAGACAGACAAACAGACAGACAGACAGACAGACAGACAGACAGACTGAGAGGGAGAAGGGACAGGGAGAGAGGGAGAAGGGACAGGGAGAGAGGGAGAAGGGACAGGGAGAGAGGGAGAAGGGACAGGGAGAGAGGGAGAAGGGACAGGGAGAAGGGACAGGGAGAGAGGGAGAAGGGACAGGGAGAGAGGGAGACGGGACAGGGAGAGAGGGAGAAGGGACAGGGAGAGAGGGAGAAGGGACAGGGAGAGAGGGAGAAGGGACAAACAGAAAGTACAGTATGTCATCAGTGCTCACACTCACACACACGCTCCTCAAACCTCTGGTGACACATGAGCTTGATGTGTGTCATCGCTGGGATATGCTGGTCCCTGACACACTAGCGATGCAATGACAAGCCAACGTCTGGCCGTCAGCAACCTATGGACCCTGTGCTCTGTTTCACACGCGCGCGCGTGTGTGTGTGTGTGGTAATGTGCTTGTGTTTCTGTGTGTGTGTGTTTGTGTGTGGCAGTTGACATTCTCAAAGTCCAGAAGTCGTTTTTTTTCTTCTATTAGTGGAACAAATACCATGGAACAATAAGGTGATATTGAACGATGATTCCCTTAGTTAGAAAACAAATGGGATGAAACAGTTTGCTAAGGGTTATTTAAAAAGCTCTGGGCAGACCATAACAGCATTTCTTTTAAGGATTCAACATGTTTGAAACATCATGCTTCATAATATTCATCCACAATAATTACATTTCATTTACGTAATTGAATGAAAAATACAATGTGGACAAACATCTAATTACATTAGTCATTTGACCATGAGGAAAGCTGATTAATAATGTCTATTATTATCCTATTCTAATCCAGAAAAAAACACAAGCCTGTACAAATACAAAGCTCCACATAATGAACACAAATATTGACCAAAGACATCTGAAATTCTAAACGTCAATCATCTATAGTCTACTGTGAATCTGTTCATCATGTAAAGTATGTGACCACATATTAATTCAGCTTTTTTCCAAAGGAATCCTTCATAGTTTTCTTAGTTTTATTGTCAAATAGACAAAAACATCAGAACCAGAAACAATATTGGGACAATTCCCAAGCCAATCCCAGGTACTGTGTACCTCTCCAGAGACGTAACCGTCACACCTCTAACAATAAACCTAGAGAGAGAACGTACACACTGTCCAATCCAATATGGGAAAGCTCGGCCAAGTGTGGTTTTGTTGCACCATTCAACCCCACTTATACACAATCCTGGTCCGCCTTCGTGTTAGGGCGCTGCTCCCTCACCGATCCTCAAATAAAAAGCTGCATCTCATCTTACGCTGGCCCATTCAAGGGCGTAACCTGATAGACAAGGCACACGCTCCCTCTGTCCCTATTGGTCCTGTTGAGAAGGGCGTGGGGGTGGGGGGGGGGGGGGGGCGGCTTGGTATCACAGGACAATAGGTCCAGCAGTCAGCAAGAGGCCTGATGGACCGGAACACGCTGACAAGCGATTAAAACCTGCTGCTATGGCTGGGTCACGGGCAGAGAGGAGAGAGAGAGAGAGAGAGAGAGAGAGAGAGAGAGAGAGAGAGAGAGAGAGAGAGAGAGAGGGAGAGAGGGAGAGAGGGGGAGAGGGGGAGAGGGGGAGAGGGGGAGAGGGGGAGGGAGGGAGAGAGAGAGAGAGAGAGAGAGAGAGAGAGAGAGAGAGAGAGAGAGAGAGAGAGAGGGAGAGAGGGAGAGAGGGAGAGAGGGAGAGGGGGAGAGGGGGAGAGGGGGAGAGGGGGAGGGGGAGGGGGAGGGGGAGGGGGAGGGACAGGGACAGGGACAGGGACAGGGACAGGGACAGGGACAGGGACAGGGACAGGGACGAGAAGAGGGACAAAGAGACAGACAGATAGAGGGAGAGCAGAAAAAGGAGAGCGAGAGAGTGAGAAGGGGAGAGGTGGCGATGGGTGTAGGGAAATAGATTGATAGTAAGCAATATTCTGCGGTTGACACAGCCCACACATCTTTCAGGGGTTAATGTGTGTGTAGGAGAGGAGGAGCGTGTATGCATGTGCATGTCGTGCAAGTATGAAGGCATACAGGTGTGTGTAGGTGTGTGAGTGCAATGTACAATGTCTATTTTAGAAGCCTTTTAATTGCGCTGGTGTCTTTACACATATTACGTACATGTGAGAGTGTGTGTGTGTGTGTGTGTGTGTGTTCTGCTTTTGTTACAGAATAGGTTTTGCTGAGGGGAGGAGCAGCAGGGGTTAAAAGGCTAAACTGTATGGATCATTGTTCCTATTGAAAGGAGCTTGACGCACCCCAAAGGGATGACCACACACACTGACAAAGGGAACCAGCATTTGGGATCCCATTAAAAGTGTAAGTGTGTGTGTGCGTGTGCGTGCGTGCATATTTTTGTCTCTGTGTTCTTTAATGGACAGTGACACTCGTGTGCCTAGTAATGCCTAGGGTAACACTAGTATCGCCCCCCCCTAATTAAAACAACACCTCCCCAAATATTTTAGCTGGTGACAAAAGACAAAAGCACACACACACACACACACACCATCTATTTAAAAGTACTGTAGATGTGTTCTTTCAGATGGCGCAACAAAATCTCCTCTGCACCAAGCAGATAATATCATGAAAGATGTGGAAGGATTGCACCATGCTGCAGGCATACGCACACAAGCAAACACACGCACGCACACACACACACACACAGCACACTGAAAAGCAGTATAATTCTTCCATTTCATATTACCTGCATTAGTCTTGCCCACAGTCTTATTTCTCTGCGGTAACAGGTAAGGCAGGGATACATAGTGTTTTGTGCATGTCAATGACATCAACTGCAATACGACGAGCCAAAGCATAATTGTCGGGTGTATCTGTGATAAGAACGAGCGCAGGGAGGGGTTGGAAGAGGAGGAGGAGATTCTGGAGGCGGGGAGGGACGGAGAGAGATGGAGGGGAGAGAAACGGGGAGACGGCAACAGAGGGGGCGAGAGAAAGATACAAAGAGAAAAATACAGGGAGGGAGATAGAGAGATGGAGAGAGAGATAGAGAGTAACAGAGGGAGGAAAGAGAGATATTTGCAGAGAAATAAAGATAGAGAGATAGAGAGAGAGAGATAGATAAAGAGAGGGAGAGAGAGAGAGAACGAAAGGGAGGAGGTAGAGAGAGGTGTTCCACCTGATCTTCTCCCACTCTCTTCCCACCCGCTCTCTCCGGCTGATACCATACCTTGTTCCAATACCAGATAATCACACATCGCCTTCCCATCCAACCACGAATCTCACAGCTTTGAGTGGGCGATAGCAAGACCCACAACATATTGCTAACACCCATCCTGTCTGGTTACATCATATCACCACGACCACAAAACGAAGGGAGGATGTGACCAAAATAAAGAAAAAGAAACAGGAAACAGGGGAAAAGGGGATCCAAGAAAAGGGGAATACAGTATGGGATTGTCCCCACTGTCCAATGAAACAGGTTAAGACGGCCACAAATGCGGGCACAGACCTGGGCACAGCCTAGGCACAGACCTGGGCACAGCCTAGGCACAGACCTGGGCACAGCCTAGGCACAGACCTGGGCACAGCCTAGGCACAGACCTGGGCACAGCCTAGGCACAGACCTGGGCACAGCCTAGGCACAGACCTGGGCACAGCCCTGGGCACAGCCCTGGGCACAGCCTGGGCACAGCCTCTCTGCAGGAGAGACACGCCTCCTCTGGGCTCTGTGGGTCGGTTCTGCTGCGGCAGTCCTCTCCAGCATTACATCACTCTGTTACCCTTACCATTATCGACCGTGTGTGTCTGAGGGCCGGGTATAACTCGCAAACCCATACAACCATACCACTGCTATATTCTGCTATACTGAATTTGTATTATTATTGTTGTTATTATTGTGAATATTGTAATTATGTATTTATTTGTATTGGGGGGTGGGGGGGTGATTGGGTGGTAATTGTTTAATTGGTGTCATTGTTGAATAACATTATTTACCTATCATATTGTTTTAGGATTTATTTTTGATCAGTTAAATTATTGTTTTAGGCTGTATTTGTTGGAAGCTAGATATAAAAGGCCATTGATAAGGTTGCCATTTTATCTGAAATTAGCTAACGTATTCGGAACAAAAATTGATGATAACAAGAGACGCATTAAACTGATTTAAATAGCTTCGAAATAAATTGTAGGCCTACGCATCTCAAGAGCACTGTGAAAGAAATTGCTTATTTAACTATAATAAAAAACTACTGAATGCTATTTAAAAATGACAAAGACAAAAGCATACACAAAACCTTGCATAATATTTTACTCAAATATTTCACTCCAGCCCATACGGATTAGCGTTACCTTGAGAGCCCTTGGCCGTTTTCGGTTGATTTGTCAGCGCAGTTAATCGCCTGCCAACCAGCGCACAGGAAAAGCAGGACAGCCAAATTACCACCAACCACAACCCCCACTCAAAGCCCTGAACGGCCAAATAATAACACCAAGCCCACAATCGCAATAATTTTGCGCAGGGATTCCGCATAGAGCACAACCACTGTACTGGACAAAATACACATCCACAGTTGAGGTGTGAAAATTCCTTTTTGATTTTACATCATTTGATTTCTGACTGATGATTATTTCAATCCAATTACATTTTGCATTTATGTAGTAAGGAGGTATTTATACTGATATAGTGTTAATTATAGATTTAAATCTTAATGTCAAAAAGGCATGAGTAGCCTAGGCTAAGGCCAATTGTAGGCTTTAACCATTCGCCTTGAATCAAAGTAAAAGGCTTCATCGTTTAAAAAAATGGCAATTTATCAAATGTAGGCTACTTGTGCGGTCTTAAAAATGCATCGTTTTGTAACGTAGAATTTCTGAAGAGCAATAGGTAAGCGGCCTTTAGGCCTTGCAGAGTTAAAATGGAGAAACGCATTTCTGAGGGGTCACGCCCATTTTCTGAAGCACATTTTTGCCGGTTGAATAAGCCTGATTAGGAATTTCCCTGCATAAATTCGGAGGAATTTTCTAATCCTATTACCTCCTCAAATCCGACACATCAAATGTGTGGTAGGCTACAATGATAAATAAAATCAAGCCGTCACCCATTCTTCTTTCAAACAAAAAAAAAATTATTTCGCTATCAGTTGCACCGGTAAGAAAACTGGAAACGATTTTTCAGATCTAAACAATTGCCTAGGATGTGTAGCCTAACAATCATTTCACATTAATTTCACGTAGGCCTGAAACAGTTCCCCTTAACATCGGCATTTACCCTGTTTGTTTAAGGTCCAGGCCTGTAAGAAAACAAATATGCTGAATTGGCGTCTACAGCAGTTATTTAAATCCCTATAATTGTAATTTAGCCTAAGATATTTATTCTGTATAGGCTACAAGGAAATAAATAGTGTGCAGTGTTTTAGCAATATTTCTTACTATTGCATGACTACGTCCTGCTGGTTAGGATGAAAGAGTGTCAGGATTAAAAAGCCAAATCTTAATGATAAACTCCAGCATGCTCATACATGTCAGATGTGATGGAGCTCACGAGCACCCCGAAAAAGAAAGACAGAAAAAAACCTTGATATTCTGCGGTGCTTTTGGGACGCCATTTGATTCCACGGGGAATGGATTCGATTGCGTCAAAATCTTCATTTTCCTGCATTATTTTACACGTCAAAAATGTGTAATGTACCATACAATATTTTACACTATCGTTGTTATGTTGTTGCTCTTGTCTGCTTATTATATTTTTTCCCTTTATAATCTACCAGTAGGCTATGGACATCTCTCAAAAACGGTGGAAAATGTAGACTAATAAAATACGGTTTTCTTTATGTCTAGTTTTTAGGGAAACGGTCAATGCTATGTTCGACCAATGTCATAACGAAATAGTGTGCTATATTTTCAAAAAAGACAGAGGGGAATGTCAACTGCCTGATTTCAACGTGGTGTCTACTGCGTAGCGTCCATCTAGCCTGTATAGAAGGTCATGTCCCCATATCCAATTCAAAAGGAGCATTTCAAAATCTAGAACTATACCAAACTATCTAAATCATTATATTAACTGTTTTGTGTCCAGTAGTTTTCATTTGTCAAGTGGAGCCCTAGGCCTAATGTCGACATGTTTACTTTTTAAGAGCCTGTGACAATATAACGTATGGCCTCGGCCCAATGAACAAGAACAATCGTACGACATTCGACACCTCTTTATTCATTATTAATTAAAGAGCTACCTTTCTGTCGAGAACAAATTGTGGTTTGGGTGAGAGCATTTAGATATTTATTTAGCGTTGACTATATGTCCCCGTAGTCTTAGCTTGCCAAGTCCTATGTTTGATAAATATTAATAATTCAAATGATAAATACTGCCTTTGGGAGCGGAAAGTGCCAGTGGCAAAGAGCGGGGTGATGTGACCGTAATTCTATCGGTCCCAGGGGGCATGTCCACGCCTGTCATCATGGCCCTGTTGACCAGGGAAATGGGAGAGATTCACCCGACCCGACATCAGAAATACCCCCACCTTATTTCTTAGATTTTGCTTCGGGGAACGTTTTTGTTCGTAGTTATTTGATAGAATTGCATTGGGCCACGTAGTATTTAACTATGGGTTTCTTTGGTTGACACTGACGTCCGGCGTATCGAACTTGTTCAATTTCTGGGCAGCGTCATTGCCTTTAAACATGTCACAAATTCCTCGGCATCCATACACATGCCTTCAACCCCAGTTAGGTTGTAGCCTAGAATCCACCCCGAATATATTTTTGGATATTTTAATGCTGCTCTCTCAAGTAGGATACAGACCCTGTAGCGATTCGAAGACACACAAAAATAAACACTGACCTTAGTATATGGGTAGCCTAATATCCAATGCATTATAATCCCCAAAGGTAAATTCTTAAAACAGAAGCGTTTTAATCCAGGTTTCAGTAGAGTAAATACGCGCAGATGCGAGAGTTATTGTACCAGTCGTTACCGGGCTGTTCCACTGTCCCTCACCGGTCTTCTCCACAGTGCATTAGAGTCGCGTTCGCTCAGTGCGACTGACGGTCGAGCATGGGATGTTCTCACACACGCCGCACGGGTCCGCCCTCTCCTCACCACCACATGCGCGCCATTTAAAGGCGTAGCCTGGTGCTTGCAAGGTTCTCAATAATCTATAGGCCCTACACCTTCTGCTGAAATAGTTTAAACTGCGTTACACAATTCATAGCTAGTTTTACATTTTGGAAGAAATTGCTCACCACTTAAGACCCCAAAAGCTCCACGACTAAATGATTCTAAAGGCAAACGTATTTGTTGGCCTATCAACAGTTCCATAATGGTGACATTTAGTATTTGACTTGACTCACAAGTTTGAATTTGCGAATCCAGAAGTTGGAATTTGAATAGGCTTTACACTACACAAAAATATGCTTAATATCGACCAATAAGACAAGATGTGCTATGACCAGTGAACATTTTGTTTATAGATTGAACAACTTTTCAGACTACCCTGGCAACTAGTGTTTTCAAACAACACCTAGCAACACATTTAGCAACTTTTAAAAATGTATTCTCTTGCAACTTTTGAAAGGTGACTTAATTAGATTTTGCTCCAGCAACAGCATTATGTGTTCGAGGAGATAACCCAATGAATGTCATTGGTCAATAATATTTGATCTTGAATAGAACTTACAAAAACTTTAGAACTTCAAAATGTGATTTAATACAAACAATCTAAACAAATCATATTTTTCGCCAAGATTTCCATCAATTTGAGTAACGTGATTGTGTATTCAACGTAATGACGTCATCATGCAATGACATGACAACGTTATAGCAACTTTTGGCAACAAATCAGCCTGCCTGGGGCGAATTCTCCTGAAAATGTGTTGGCAACACTGGCTTTGACCAGAGCGACTACGTAGCACATGTGCTGTCCAAGGTGCTGATTTGGAAACGACTTGCATCAGCAACAGGATTGTTTCTCGTGACTTCTTATAAAGGTCAATGCACACGCTTTTACCTGTAGAGGCTACTGCTTTGGATATAGTAGCCTATTATTCTAAATCCACATTGGGTAGACAATATTAGGGGCCCATAACTCCTCAAATAAGTATCAATAACAGCTGTTTAGCTGATGTATGCTACAAGGTGGACTATCTTCTCAAAGCATGCTGGGCATAGACTGCTCTCTAAGTACATCTCTACTAAGGCACACCACATGCCCCCTATCCAAGTTTCTGCATGCTCTTTTGACACCTACTTTTACTGTTCCTCACTCTTCACTCCCTTGTCACTGTTTCTCAGTCCCCTTGACATATTCTGTCTGTGTTCACATCTCTGTGTATCTCTGCCTCTGTGCAACATACCTACCTACACTGCTGCTCATTTAGCCTCTCACTAACCCTTTCATGTGACCCTCTCCCTCCCCCCTCCCCCTCTATTGATCCATATGGTTCATGTATAAAGGTGTCTGCCAATGTTTTTTTCAATTAAAACTCTGAAGCCTCTAGGTAAGTGGGTAAATCCCCAGTCCACAGCTAAATGTAACAAAAATTCAAAGCTGTCCAGGTCGGACTGACTCAGTGGCTAAACAATGAATCGTCAATGACCCAAATAATAAAAATGGTATTTAGTTCCCAAGAGCACATTGTGTGACCACAAATGCACGCACACACACACACGCCAGAGTGCCGGCAGGTGTACAAACATTACGTCGTAAACACACTCCCTCTCTCCCTCTCTCCCTCTCTCCCTCTCTCCCTCTCTCCCTCTCCCTCTCCCTCTCCCTCTCCCTCTCCCTCTCCCTCTCCCTCTCCCTCTCCCTCTCCCTCTCCCTCTCCCTCTCCCTCTCCCTCTCCCTCTCCTCTCTCTCTCTCTCTCTCTCTCTCTCTCTCTCTCTCTCTCTCTCTCTCTCTCTTCCCCTCTCTCTATGACACATGACTTGTGTTTTCCTGCCAAACGGCTGTTTCATCACGTGGCTCTTTGATTCACAGACATGAAGGTAGAGGAAAGGAGGTGGTCAATTACAGAACTCCCCATGTGAGAGGGTTGACTCAGTCAACGCTCACACACAAACACAAATCCCTTTCCAACAGAGCTCTCGACATTCAAAATACGCTCCTTTCTTCCAGTGACACAGAGACCCTTCAAACACCGACATGTTTGGCATGGGAAGTCGTTAAGGGCAGACGAACCACGGTATGTTTATACTAAAGTACATTTATATGTAATATTGGAGTCATTTAGCAGATGCTTGGAGTATTTGTGTGTGTGTGTGTGTGGGGGGGGTGTTTGTTTGGGGTGTGTGTGTTTGTGTTGGGTGTGTGTGTGGGGTGTATTCGTGTGGCATGGGGGTGTTTGTGTGTGTGGGGGGTGTGTGTGTGTTTGTGTAGGGTGTGTGTGTTTGTGTGCGTGTATTTTTGTGGCGTGGGGGTGTTTGTGTGTTTGGGGGGGTGTTTTTGTGGGGGGTGTGTGTTTGTGTAGGGTGTGTGTGTTTCTGTGTGTGTGGGGGGGTGTATTTGTGTAGGGTGTGTGTGTTTGTGTGTGTGTGGGGGGGTGTATTTGTGTAGGGTGTGTGTGTTTGGTGGGGGTGTATGTTTGTGCGGGGGTGTATGTGTGCTTGTTTTTAACTCTGAATACTTTTACTGGAACATTCAGTGCTACACACTCTGCCCCACACACAAACTCACACATGCATGCAGTCTCTTTCTCTTGCTCTCTTGCACTGACACACACACACACACACACACACTAATTTGAGCATGCCAAATCCATAAACATGGCAAACTGACTTGCCCACTGTGAGTGAACTCAATAAAACTCACATTGACACCAGCTCCGAGTTCCGCAATCATGCAAACGACCAGAGAGTGCGCTTAACGCTCGACAATAGTTGATGAACGTCAGTGGGCCGCCTATATTTGCATGATCACCATGAGTCCAGAGCTGCCCTGACTCTGCCCTGACTCTGCCCCGACTCTGCTCTCGTCCTCTCCCGTCCTCTCTCCCTTTCCCTGCTTTTTTTCTCTGCCACGCTCCCCTTCTCATTTCACCCCCCTGCATGTTACCTCTCTCTCTTTCTCTCACTCTTTACCCCCCTCTCTCCTTTCTCCCCTTTTTCTCTTTGCTCTCCTTGTCATCTCTCTTCAAAGATAATTATCATAATTACGCGGACGCCATCTTTTGAAAGGTCCTCATTGGCTTAATCATTAATACGCCCATTACCTCTCAAGCCAAGTGGAACACGGTTCACTGGGCTACCTCGCCGTTTGCCTCAAATAGCATCAGAAAAGCCAGGACATTGCAATGTACATGACAACAATAATGGTACAGTTATGTCTAATACACCGTACAACAGAACTGCACTAAAGTGACTACTCCAAAAGCTTGCAATCGGATCAAATGTACCATTGCATCTAAACAAAGCAGCAAAAATGAATCCCTCGGATGTGTGTTCGGATTACTGTCTGAACACAATCATGTTCCTTTTGTACGAGTATTTTGTGACTTTCATGAGATATCAAACCTCCACACACTGCTATACCACATTAGCTAGACATGCTAAGGTTTATGTGTGGTTTATGTGTGGAAGCTAACACCACATGATTGTGTTGCTGTTGTCGTTGTAGACAACACTGTCCAAGTGTCAAGCATTTGGAAATGTTCCATCCACATGACTATTTCTGATGTGTTTCGATACAACTTTATGATCACGTTGCAAGCAAATAGCTCCAGTATGGCAAATAGCTCATTCCGTAACCCTCGAATGACATCACGTGACACCCCAACAGTCAGAATGCGTGCTGTGAGAGAACACAAGCCGACACAAGCACCTTCTAGCACAGAGCCCACGTGGGATTTCAGACCAGTAGCCCTGGTGACAAACACTGTCAATAACACTCACACCACACAGAAGACAGACCCTGGATGCAACTTGAGGGCTATTAGTAGCTTCTAAGTGCAGCCCCATAAAAATCACAATGGCTTCTTTCACACCTAAAGCGATCAATGATTATGGAGGAAAGCATTTGTAGGACATGCTCCCACGATTCGTTTGCACTGACCTTTTAACTTGCTTCCACATAAGGGCTTCCACATAAGGGCTTCCTTAGGTGGCTCTTTCAAAAGGGGTGTGACAGGAAGAAAAGAGTGGTAGAAAGATGAGCACAGGCCTGCACGGTCAGGTCGGGCTTTAAGGAGGTGCAAATCTGCTCATTAACATGACACCATTTAGGATGCCCTCTTGCTGATGTGCACACGACACACGCTTGCGTCGGCAGACAAGTCTCTCACTCTCTGACACATCGAGTACTGTACGCCTTTGTCATAAGTCATGAACAGCTTCAGAGAACACAAGAAAACATACATTATTCTCCTCATGCATTCAGTGATATAACCTTACTTAATACATATAACTTTTAGACAGAAATCTGCTGGAAGGAAAGCAGAAAAAATATGGAATAAAATGTACACTGTGCGACAGACTATAATCTGTATTTCATCTGTTTTTATTATAATTATTTCGATATACTTATTGCTTTTGATGCATTTATAAAACATTAATGAAAAATGACAGCAAGATTTCAATTATTTGGTTCTGATTTAGAGAATTTTTATGTAGGAGGTCGATTTGTTTTATTCAGCACCAACTGTACAAAATCTAAATGTCTATTTTCCACTGTTATCGGTGCCCATTAA
The DNA here is from genome assembly GCF_054491055.1 of Hypomesus nipponensis. NCBI lineage: Eukaryota > Metazoa > Chordata > Actinopteri > Osmeriformes > Osmeridae > Hypomesus > Hypomesus nipponensis. Next base: position 7,168,106 of record NC_140363.1, on the reverse strand, counting down.
AAGTCAGGTTTTTCCAAGGACATCAATCATGCTGTTTGTGTAACTGTATGTGTGTGTCTGGAAAGAGAGCGAGAGAGCGAGAGAGCGAGAGAGCGAGAGCGAGAGCGAGAGCGAGAGCGAGAGCGAGAGCGAGAGCGAGAGCGAGAGCGAGAGCGAGAGAGAGAGAGAGAGAGTGAGAGAGAGAGAGAGAGACAGAGAGAGAGAGAGAGAGAGAGAGAGAGAGAGAAAAAGGAGAGAGCAGACATGTGACTAGCTGACTGCAGCTGACTTGTAAAACGAGCACCATGCTTTGGGTCACAGAAAGCTATTTCAGTTTCAGAAGCCTGTGAAAATCGCCTCACCTCGCCTCAATTCACTTCACAGTCAGTCAATATGACGCCTACTGTGGATAGAAGATTCTATCGCCCCCCTTCCAAATCCATGCACTTCAGAGGCCATTACATTTCTGAGTGCCTCGAGGGCCCTTTCACAGTTTAATATTCCTGATATTAAGCCAGGATTTGGCCAAGCAGATATATGTTGCCTTGGACATATGTGGACATGTGGACTTTTCTAAAGAGGAACCAAGGTTATCTCTTAGCATTCCAAATAGCACCCCTCCCATCGCCCCCCCCCCCCCCCCCCCCCCCACCCACCCAAAAAATAGTTTTAGACTGCTACAAATGCCATATATTGTTGGAAAGCTGCAATTCTTGTGATTCTATTGATTTCAAGATCGAGTCGCAACAGCAGGTACAATTGACGTCTTTGTCCGACCACGAACGTGTCAACAAAGTAAAAGCAAACAGAGACTACTCACCTAACAAGGCTCAGAGTTGTCCAGTTATGCAAAACATCCCAACAAAAACGGTCTGGTTACATTTCCAAAAGTCCAAACTATCTAACCAAGTAAAGTATTTTGTCTAAAACAATGTCCATAAACATCCATAAAGAGCACGGATATCCTGATGTCAAAATGGCCACTGCACTCTGAGCTTTTGACACCTCATTTGACCCAATAAGAGCTTCCTCGTCCTGTCCATAGCCTCCTAAAGCCAACCAGGTGGCTCCCAAAATCCCCCCCCCCCTCTTTTATCTTGACTCAAACTCTTTTTTTCGTAGCTTTGAGGCTAAACTTATTTTTAGAAAACCTCAGTCACTGACGAGGTGAAAGGGAGGATAGAGACAGCGACAGTTCAGCTATTTCCTGCTTTGTTTGTGGGGGCGTGCTTTCCTTCTGAAAATAAACACTGTAGTTTAAATACTTCCCGTCTTTTTTATATGCCGCTAATGTGTCTAATGTAGGGCACCACAGACAAATCTGCACAATCTGTACTTCAGACAGCCAGGTAGGCAGATAGCTACACAGACAAACAGGCAGACAGGTGAACGGACAGATAGACACATTTGGGCTTATGTAGCGATAATCTGTATGCATTTTCCTTCTCATCCAGCCCTGCCACATGAGACCTCTATTCGGGCTGTCTAATATAGTACTAGATGTGGCTCCAGAGTTTTTACAGTAAAGGAAAACCCCGTCATACATGATACATGGCAAAGATGTGTAACGAGAAGGCCTAATTACAAGGGGGTGGCGCAATGTCAGAACTGGGAGGCACAGGCACAGGGGAGCAGTTTCCTGCTCTCTCTTTCTTCCTTTTTAATTTCGCCCTCTATCTTTAACCCCTCCTCTTCCGCTCTTTCGCTCTCCTTGTTCCCAGGGTCAGTCCTGATGCTTCAGTGGGGTCAGCGGATGCTTCCAGAAACACATGGCAGAATGAGAGCTTGGTGTCTGGTGGAACTAACTGTCGTAGGGCTCCTACTGTATCCCAGGGTCTGGAGGCTGAGCAGATTCAATACAAGAACGGGAGAGCGTACAGAAGGCAAGGGAGGGGAAAGAGTCTGAACTAGAGAAGGGGGAAAGAGACACAGAAAGAGAATGAGAGAGAGGATTTATTTGACCCTCAGTTTGTCCTGGGGGTACAGAGCCAGGGAGTGTTTGCCACCAAAGTGCTGTTGATCAGATAACAGTGTTTTCTTCTTAGCTTGAGAGTATACAAGTCATGGCTTCCCTAACGGAACCTATTTTGTGTGAGTATGTGTGTATTTGTGTGAGTATGTGTGTATATGTTTGTGTGAGCATGTGTGTATATGTTTGTGTGTGTGTCACATACACCGTGACAGGAAGCATGCCCGGCTGATCTACAGTGTCAAGTCACTGAGCTTGTCTATAATGGAGAGTGATTACACAGCAAATGCTGAAGCAATCTTAATGAAGTCAATACGGACATACGGTTGGTGTCACCCTGGACAGTCATGATGGACTGTCACTGTCACTCAACACTGGTGTCTTGACTACAAACTAAGTGACGTGACAACTATCTTTTTTCAAACTACACAAAACCTCTGACTTCCCTCAATAACATGGATTCATTAGTTGAATTACTTGAAATAAACATTCACACTTTTTGCTTTTGGCAACTTTGTCCATGAACTCACAAACTTTGAAGCGGAACTGAACTTCTGTTCTTTTCATTTAAAAAGGACTATGTCATGTACGACTAAAAGCTGAAATGTCATCTTGCCAAGCGAAGTCAGACTGAAATCAATTGTGTTGTCAGCAGAGACATAACAAAATGGCCCATTTTGACTCTGCATCTTTTTGGCAGCTCTGAACTTGAGAAGCAGAGAAAGTGTGTGCGATAGTGTGACAGAGAGACATAACAAGAAAGACAGAGGATATGTGAGAGAGGGAGAGAGAGCGCAAGAATGAACGGGAGAAAGACAGTGGGAGAGAGAGATAGAAAAATAGAGGGGTGTGATTGAGAGAGAGAGAGAGAGAGAGAGAGAGAGAGAGAGAGAGAGAGAGAGTTGGGGTGGACAGTTGGACCAGGGATCGACGAGGGATCGTTTTCCTGCTCTCCCCCTCCGCCACTCACTGTGCCAGAAAGCTTTGTCTGGCCCTATCGATTAGGCATTGTGTGTCGTGCGTCTTCTTCATGGGAAGCACACGACTCAAGTCTTTCCTCACACACTGAAGATGAGAACGGAGAGCTTTCTCTTTATGACAGCCGAGGTAGGACAAACGTCAATGTGTCCCAAATGGTCAGAGCTGATTCTCGGTGCAGCTTTGCTTTTCCATTTCGACGTAGAGGAATTGTGGTGTGTGTGGCTTGGACTATAGTAGTGTAGGTATGTACACCCTTGGGCAATAATTGAGAGTGCTTGTGTGCGGTTTTTTTGAGACTAGTTAGCAACAAACTCCACTTGGTTGGATTCTCTGAAGAAGTTGTGGCCAATAGTGAACTTCTGCTTGTTTTGGTTGGTCCATCAACACAGAAATGGTTGTCCATCAAGTTTAGCTATAAGGTACATGCAATTTATGGATTCTCACAACATTTCCTGTGAGCTACTTGAAGTGCATTTTTGCATTGCGGCCTCATAAGAGACTGTTAAAAAGTGTTTACATACCTGAACACATGGAGAGGAGAGTCACAAACCAGATCCCACTCTGTCAGAATGCATCCTAGGATGTTTGGCTCCTGACATGCACAGCACTGAAGTGGACAGTCGGACTTGGGGACCAAAGAACACAAAGAGCTTTTTTTTTTTACTGCCCTGTCTGATTTCTATTCTTCGTGTTCATCCTAGTCACATTCTCTCATTTCCCCTATTTCCTCTCCCTTACCCCTTCCTCACCCAGTCCCTCTCATGCTCCCTTTGCTTCCTTTCCTCGGCAGGCAACAGAAGGAAGCCACATCATACTACAGATACCTGCCCCAGATAAGAGCAGGGGTAATGGAGAGCAGCCGTTTCCTCCCACCCCCCACCACCACCCTTCCCGCAACCACCACCATCATCTCTCCCCGCTTCCTCCAGTGAGAAAAGCTAATTGCGTTAAACACAGATAACTGGCAGGCTTTGATGATCGATCGAAGCGGAATGGGAGATATGGAAGCGGCGGCGTGTAAAGTGGATCTCGACACCAACCCCCCCCCCCCCTCTCTCTCTCTCTCTCTCTCTCTCTCTCTCTGTCTTTCTCTCTGTCTCTCTCTGTCTCTCTCTGTCTCTCTCTCTGTCTCTCTCTCTGTCTCTCTCAATGCAGCTGGGCTGGTCTGCTGGGTGAGCTGGAGAGAAGACAGGATACGACTCTGAATACAATGTTAGAGCAGAAAGTGTTGTGTTTTGGGGTTTGGATGAGGTGTATCACGCCATTTTCCTTGTGCCGTTAACAGTGAAATAGCAGCCTATTTGGCTGTATAGATAGTTTTGCAACTATAGTTTTGGGCCACAGCTGATGTAGGTAGTCACCATATAATCCCACACGATCCATTATCAACTTGAAATGTGATATTTTAATCCATATTTTGAAGTATGGCGACCCAGAGGGTTCACACCATGGACGGTGTTCTCCATCCTCACTCTCTTACAAGGTCATCTAATCTCGGCCTGTTTCCAAGGCGACTGGAAAAGCCATTTGGGTGATTATGGAGATAAGATCAGGGGGATAGATAGGTTTTCCTCCTTCTCATCCCCACTCCATATCAGTGGGGAAGGTAGGGGGGGTGGGGGGGGGGTACCAGACTCGTTCTTGGAGGCAGTCAACCGCTGCTGTTGTTGTTGGTTCTGCTGCTGTGTCAGTCCAAAGCTGCCATTTCATTCTCGGCACCTGCTAATGCAATTTCACGCTATCAAATGAACTTGTTTGCCACTGAAGTCAGGAAAATACACTACAGAAGCAGACAGAAACATCTCGCGCCCGATATATTCTAAAATTCCTGATTTAGAGATGTTTTCGTTCATATATTTTGGAACAAGGCTAGATGGTTGAGCGTATACCTATTGTGCCGGGTAAATGGATACATGTAGTGTATGCCTTCAGCATGAAGTCTAGCCAACACAAATGTGTGCATAGGCTACTTTAACAACTCTTTGAAGAGATGTGTTACTTTATACTTTTTGATATGTGTCTCCAGAGACTGGTAAGACACACACATACACACAGACACACACACACAGACACACACACAGTGGATGTGTATGTGACCCGACAGAAACAGAGTGTCAGATGTGAAATTGCTTTAACCAACCTCTGCTGCCACGCACACTAACACAGGAAATGCACTAAGGCACTTTGGCAGTCATATTTGCAGAAAGGGAAAACACGGTGTACGATAGGTACAACCCTGCTCACTCTCACAGTCCATGTCCTCACTGGAATCGTGGTGAAGTCAATTCTGTTTGAATTGAAATCCACATACATGCCCATTCGGGCGGCATGGAATTAAACAGTCACAGTATTGGGCCATCAAATCATAATTCAACATTCACAAGAGTGCATATGTGTCCTTTTCTCCTCCCCCATTGTTTTAATTTAGGAAGCCTTTCCCCTTTTTAAAACTCTTGGTTCAGTGGACCTTCTGAACATATCAAACTCAAAACCACATTGTAAAACTAAGAAAATCTGTCTTCAAGAAACACTCCCTGGATTGAAAACATAAACAACACTAGAATCCAATTGAGTTTTTTTTTATGTAATCCCTGAATTCCTTGAGGTAGGGTAAGCGAAAGGTAGGCATAAGATTATGAGAGTTGTGTGCTTTAGGGCGTATTTTCTCACTCTAACAATTTAGCAGTGGGCAGAAAGAAGATACTTTAGAACAGGAGGAGGCAAAAAAAAGGACCAAATAGTCATAATCCCATCGAGAGCAAATTCATCATCGGAGGAAAATAATCTCCGTCTCAAATACCCCGGCTTTAGCATCACCAAACAAGCTGGACAGCTCGCCTCGAAAAATGTGCCTCCACCGCCTCCCTACCCAGGACATTTCTATCTGTGGAAGAAGAGTTCCCGTCCATAGCCTACAGAAGGGGCGACATTTGAGGAATAATGTGATTTTCCATTAGCAGATTAGAAACCTTCTTTCATGGTTGCCTCTCCACTTAAGTCTGAGGCTTAAACCTCAGTTTCTCATAGCGGATAGCCTCAAAATGTCAAGGGCCACAGTCTAGGCCAACCATAAAACCCAGCTGGGCCAGGCCTCCAATAGAAATGGAGCGTGAGAATTTTCTTTCTAGATCTTGCGAGGTGGACGCAGGCTAATAAGAACCATTTTGATAGCTGTTAATTAGCTGGACTATGGTTAAGCGGAGTAATTTTGGTCTTGAATGCAATGATCAAGCAGAAAGGGAACATCATAGAGCCTATTGATGTAAAAAACGTGTAAACACCGGTGATCACGCTTGTGGTGTTTGACTGGGGATGGAGAGAGAGGCAGTATCTTGGTGGTCTATTTAAGGACTCCCAATTGAACCGTGTTCATTCTGATAATGTCCCTTTTCAACTTTGATAGAAAATCCACATATCTCTCTGAGCATTGTCATTTTCTTTATTGAACCGGTTCCAACTTTGACTGCTGGGGGGTGAAAGGTTGGCCCACTTTGAGACGGGACTGATCCTGTTTCTCCAAAGCTAGGATTGAACTGGGATTAAGCACTTTCATGGCATTAACACAAGCAAACTGATCCCCCCATGACAAAAAGACAAGCGTAAGACACTAAATGTGCCAGATAGTAACATATTGCCTACTTGGGTGTTGGAAGCAGTTACGTCATTGTTAAATCAGTTGAAATGCAAGGAGCGTGCCTTATCTCAGGGTGTGCTTGCTCACTCAGTTAAACTGTCACTTGCCTCCCGTATTTCAAATAATGTAGTGACATTAATTAGAAAGTCTAAACTTCTGTCACTGGTCAAGCAGGTTAGCAGGCACACCATGTGGTCTGGTCCCTGGGACCAGACCTCCACTTCCAACATTTATTATGGTCTGTTTTTCCTGCAACTCAAGTGGGTATCTATGTGACTGATTACAAATGAACTGCTTTCTACGCTTCCCAACCCCCAATAGGAATCAGAGCTAAGCGGCACACAGAGTGTCATCAGTAATCAGGGAAAGGTAGCCCCCCCCCCCCCCCTTCTCTTTCTTCTGAGGAGAAAGAGGGTGACTGACAACGTGACAAGCTGATTAGAAATACGATTTTAACCGCAAAGGGGTAAAGTGGACAACCGTTCAGACAGCGGAAGGAGGGGTGGTGGGAGGAGGGAAAGATGAACTGCGTGGCAGAGAGCAATAGGTTATAAGGAGATGATAACAATGTAATGAAAAGACAAAAAGAGCAACGGCCAGGGAACCGCAGAATTCTTTTTGAAATAGAGGGAAGAAGAGTGTTAGACAAAAAGGAGAGAGAGAGGGGGGGGGTGAATCAATGAGGTATACTGTACAGATGAGACACACACAGAGAGAGAGAGACACACACGCAGAGAGAGAGAGACACAGAGAGAGAGTGAGAGAGAGACACACACAGAGAGAGAGAGAGAGAGAGAGAGAGAGAGAGAGAGAGAGAGAGAGAGAGACCGAGAGTATAACTTCCTAACCCAGCCATGAACGAGGCAGCAGCAGCAGCAGCAGCAGCAGCAGCAGCAGCAGTAGCAGGCGGTGGTGAGTACAGTGGGGTGATGGAGTGTGACACCTCATTCATTACCTGGAGGAACAGTGGAACAAAAGCATGGTGACAGGGCTTCTCACAGGCCAGCGTTACAGCTACTGACTGGACCGCTCACCAGGCAGAGCATCACCACACCTGCTTCCCTCGCTCACAACACAGCCCCTTTCAAATAGCACGGGCCCAATACTGAGTGGGCTATACATACCGGCCTCAGATATACTGTCGTTATCTAGATTTAGATCTGGGTGCATTTGGCATCGTCACCGTCACCACCTGGTTTTGTCTTCTCCCGGAAAGTGAAGAATACATTTGAAGAGAGACTGGATTGCCGACGTCACAACAAGAACAACAAAGACGGTCGACACTCGAGCAAACAACACATTCTTACATGGAATCCTTTTCCTCCCTGTGGTCAGGAGGGAGAGTCACGTTGTGTTCCCTGAGGCTCTTTACCTCGAACTGTGAGGTGCCACGTGTGGCCTCTTTCTCTCAGGTCAAGGCCAGTGGGGGGCCACATGATTGGTGGAGGAGAAAGAAAGAGACAACAACAGAAGGGGAAACAACAAAGAGAAGAGAGGGTCGAATTAAAGAGTGAAAGTTAGAGAGAGGAGGGAGAGAGAGGAT
>NC_140363.1:7155000-7157500 GCF_054491055.1 Hypomesus nipponensis | reverse complement strand
TCATCAAGCAAGCAAGAACGTCATTCAAGCAAATAACCAGAGAGAAATGGACAGGTTCTATTTTTTTGCAAACCGACGGCAAGTCATGCTGCAGTAGTTTAGAAAAATCAGGCAAAGAAGTCCCGTTCGTTTTGGTTCCGTTTTTTATTTCCATTGCAAATGCAAACTCATTATGAGTGATCTGCAAATTTTCTTCCACACTGTCAACAACTTGCACAATAAATACGATTCAATGGTTGAACTGGACTCTGTTGAAAATGTCAAAGGATGACTAACTGGCAGGTAATTCAATGTGATTGATTGGAGTTACTTCCTGAATACGATAACATTAAACTTTCCTCACTTAATTTAGCACTAAAATCATTCAACAAAAACATACCTGTCAGTGAGTGGACACATTTGCCTTGCCTGGAGGATAACACAAGACAACTGGGCAATTTGAATACCTTGCTCTAGAAAAAGCGAGATAGAGCTAGATAGAGAGGGATAAAGAGAGAGAGACTGGATATAGAGATAGTATGGAGAGAGAGAGAGAGGGGGAAAGATTGAGAGAGAGGAAGATAACAGATAGATCAAAGAGACCGGGGCAGGGAGGAAGGGACCGAGGCAGATAAAGAGTGGAGGCAGGATGTGGTTAGGAGAATGAGGCAGAGACAGAGTGAAAAAGACAGTAAGCAGGAATGTCAATTGCCAAACCCTCCGTCCATTTCTGAATACCAATATCACCATGTCCTGATGAACATATATACATACAAATACAGTACTGAGAAAAAACAGTATTACGTACATGAGAATAGCTGACCCAAAGTCCATGTTTATCTTGTACTACATTCAGGGATCACATTGTAATAAAAAACTAAAACAATTATAGAGTAACTTAGACACTTGCATCGCCATCCATTTCAACTTGACCGTAATTAGGCTTTGGCATTCAGGGTTAGAATCCAAATCGAAAAGATGGCCTGAGCCCGTACAACGGTAGTTAAGAAAGATGTGTTGTATCCGATGTTAGTTTATTTACTCCAGGAACACAATGACACTTATTGAGGGACTTGTTACACTTGTTGGTTAGTTGTAACTGATTTAACGACTTGTACTCGCTGTAAATTATATTATTGTTCCTTGCTTTCCTACTGGTACACTCTTGCACTTTTGAGGTTCATGTTGTTTAACTACAAGCTCTTGTGTTTCTTCCCATTGGCACTTATTTGCTTATCACAATGTATGCTCATGTTTTGGGGGCTATCTCATTGTTTATGATCATTGACCTTTGCACTTTTTGTAAAGCTCTCTCTTGGAAGTCGCTTTGGATAAAAGTGTCTACTAAATGAATACATGCAAATGTAGCCCGCAGAGCTAAAGTCCATCTTCAGCTTACAGTGGTCCCCAAACCACCTCCACGGCGCTAGAAGAAGGAATCCTCCATATATGCCAGTCACTATGTTGTTTGGAGAGAGAGAGAGACAGAGAGAGAGAGAGAGATAGAAACAGCGAGAGAGACAGAGAGAGAGACAGACATCAATAGTATACTGACATCAATAGTAACGATATGAATATTGTTTTGTGTTTTAATATTGTGTTCTGTGGTTCCAGCGTTGCTTTGGCAATATGAACATTTGTTTCTTAATGCCAATAAAGCCAATTGAATTGAATTGACAGAGACAGAGACAGAGACAGAGACAGAGACAGAGACAGAGACAGAGAGAGAGAGAGAGAGAGAGAGAGAGAGAGAGAGAGAGAGAGAGAGAGAGAGAGACAGAGACAGAGACAGAGACAGAGACAGAGACAGAGACAGAGAGAGAGAGAGAGAGAGAGAGAGAGAGAGAGAGACCTCAGGCAGAGGCATCCTGGAAGATGAGCCGTTCAGAGCCGCTGGAGATGTGCTTGACTGGCTGGATGAACAGGCCTGCTTGTCTGTCCGGCGTCTGTGTTTACAACTTGGGTCAGTCATTTCGACTGCATTCGTGTGAATGAATGTCCATTTTCTGTATGACCTCTCTGGCTGAGCTGGCTGTTCAGTCCACCCCCCCCCCCACCCCCAATCTACCTGTCATTTACAGATGATGTCAAGACAGGTTGATCCTCCTCACTGTCCACATGCTTGCCGTCCACGGTATTGCATTTTCTGTGCGTTTCAAGAAGATTGTCTGTTGTCTGTTTGTGGTCACGTGTGTTCACATGTCGCTTGCATCTCAGGGTTTACATGAAGGCATGTTCATTTGCAGGTATGCATGAATGTGTGTATAGATGTGTGTGTGTGTTTGCATAAATGTTGTGTGTGTGTGTGTGTGTGTTTAGTGCAGCAAGGTGAGCAGACCGGAGAGCCAGGACCCCAGCATTGAACCCTTGACCCAGAGGAACATTTCGTACACACTGATCTGACAGAGGCTCACACATTCCCACAGGGTGATCTGCAATCTCTGGGTCCTCCAGCGCGCCTGGCTCCTCTGGTGCCTGTTGTCACACACACACACACACACACACACACACACAGACACAC
>NC_140363.1:7117500-7150000 GCF_054491055.1 Hypomesus nipponensis | reverse complement strand
TCCCGTTTAAATCCGACGACCCATATATTTATCCTGTCAACCTCGCACACTTTTACTCACTCGCTCATTCACTCACTCATTCATTCATTAAGCCCATGCATCCATCCACCCATCACATTTAAAAGCTCGCTAAAAACGTCGCTGAAAAGCAGACGTCAGCATAGCCGAGGCGTGAGTCCTCGCTGCGTTCCTCAGAGCAGAGCATGCGGTGATGCCTTGGCGCTCCTGGCTCGGGAGGCCATTTTCACCCCCTCCTGCAGACGAAAGCTGCGAGCTATGAGCTGCCACCTCCACCAACACGGCCACCTCCGACCGCTAAACACGTCCTGACACACGCGCTCGCATTCTCCCGTCGGTAGATTTATATGCGCGCCGCCTCCTCATTGGTTCACTTACGCGCTCGTTATCTGCCCATTGGTGGATTTACGCGGTGTGTCAGGAGAATATGAAGTGTGTGCGCACAACAACCTTGACTCGGTCTTCCTGTGGGCAGATGTGTGCGTAGGCGTGAGAGTACATGGGGGGGGGGACCTGTGTGTGTATAGGTCCATTTATTAGGGAGATATACTGCTGGTACGACGAGCCATCACTCAGCCTGTGTGCGCTTCTTATTGTGGGTGTGTTTATGAGGGAGGGAGCGACTCTGCCAGCTTTTTTGGAGTGATTGTTTTGCCTCAGCCCTCGGTCCTGTACTGCTCCTGGGTAAGCTGCACCGGCAGCTGAGAGCAACTACCGGGTCCGCTACCTTATATCATCCTCGTACGTGTAGCAATTCGAGGTGCATGTACTGTATATGCGTGCATGAGACCAAATGACACCATATCGCAACGAAAAGAAACGAAGGAGAGAAGCAAGGAAGGAAGGAGGGAAAGAGGGAGGAGGGAAGAAAAAGGAAAGAAAGACTAAATGGTCTCATCTGTGTCCTTGCCCACAGTCGCCTTGCTCTTCTCTTTGAAGCTTCCAGTTTCACTTCAAAAGATGCCGTCTCCATTAGAGCTGGCCAGTCTATACAGGGAGGCGGGGGGGGGGGGGAGCAGATGATGGGACTGTTTGTGTGAGAGTATGTATGTACCCAGTGCACACGCGAGCCTGTCGGTGTGTCTGCCCGGGGCCCTCAGCACAGCCGCATTGTCAAAACCTGGCGTGCATTCGACTCGGTCGACAAACGGTGCCAGAGTGCCAGTCGAAGAGGGGACAGACAGCCATTCAACACATTGGACAGACAAGACAAGTCGCCGAGGTAAACTTGCCAAACAGGGGAGAAATGCCCACCCCCCCCCACGTCTCCCCCCCCCCCCCACACACATTTGAGATGTACTTAAATGCGTGGCCAGCAACAACCCCTCCAAATGATCCGAGGCGCCCAAATTCTCCAGCAACTCCCGCGCAACTTCAAACTCGCTTCAGATCGGGCGTCCAGGCCCCGTGGAATAACAGTCTCCCTGACTCCACGGGATCTATTAGAGAAAGAAGCAGGACTAATCTGTCCCAGAGGACACACACACACACACACACACTATACTCAACCACTTACAACACATAACAGCCCCAGCCTCTTATAATACACACTCAAAAGAGGAGCAGTGCATGTGTTTGTTGTGTGGTCTTGTCTGCTCTCCACGTTCACTCCCTCAGGAGTGTGTGTGTGTGTGTCTGTGTGTGTGTGTGTGTGTGTGTGTGTGTGTGTGGGGGGGGGGGGGGGGGGAGTGGATCCTCTCCCAGGCTAACTAAACTGACTACTCTAAAGTGAAACATGGTGCTCCCACGCAATGACACATCACTCACTCATTTGCAACCCCTTCAGGCGAGTGTGATCACCTTACTGATGGCTACTAAATGGTATGAGAAGAGGGGACACAAAAGGATAGAAGGGGGGGGAGAGGACACAAAAGGAGATGAGAGGACAGGCACAGAGAAAATAGGACTGGGAGGGGAGGGGGGGGGGGACATTCGCAACATGAAAGCGTGAGGGCATCCAGGGACTCGCTTCCCTCAGGGCTGCTGCAGGAACAGGAGCTCCTTCCCATCAGCCCACCGCAACCTCCATATCGGACAGAGCCGTCAGACGTCCACGAACGCAGCCCCGGTTTAACGGCGTACGTGTGCGTTCCAGAACAGTGGCACGCAAGGAGGGTCCCGGTACGCGACTGCAGTCACGCCGAGTGTTCTCTAAGCTGATAGGGCGATGGGCGGGGGGGGGGGGGGGGAAGAAGTGATAGATGAGTGACAGACATGTCCCCCCTTCATTTGCCACACAACAGACTGGGTGTGATCTGTCTGTCAATTTCAACTGTCTGGATTCTCTCTTCCAGTCCTCTTTTTATGACAGTCTCTCTCTCTCTCGCTCGCTGCTCTTCTTGTCTCTCTCTCTCTCCCTCATGCTTTCATTTGTCCCTCGCTTTCTAAGGCTTCTATCGTCTGCTCTCCTCTCTATCAAACCTTTTTTCTTCACTTAAATTACCATTCTTTTGTTTACACACTCTCTCTCTCTCTCTCTCTCTCTATCTCTCTCTCTCTCTCTCTCTCTCTCTAAGCAGCATTGATTGCTACATCTTTTCAGCTTTAAAGCAGGCTTCTATCCCTGCCACCGAAATTTAAATTGTGTTCATTCCGAGTGACTGCTAATGTCCATAATGTTTTTGTTCTGTTTGTGATTGTAACAAAGAGAGTGGAGGGAAAGCTGTGTGTGTGCGTGACAGGGAGATAGTGACAGCGTGCGAGTGTGTGCGAGAGACGGAGGGATAGCGACAGAGTGTGGGTGAGTGTGTGAGAGAGAGAGATAGCGACAGAGTGTGGGTGAGTGTGTGAGAGAGAGAGATAGCGACAGAGTGTGGGTGAGTGTGCGAGAGAGAGAGATAGCGACAGAGTGTGGGTGCAAGAACGAGAGACAGACAGACACCGTGTGTATGCGTGTGTGTGTGTAAAGTGTGAGTGAGAAACAGTCTCTTCTAATGAGAAGCCCGCAGACTGTTCCCTCTCTTCGCTCTCTCGCACCTCTCACGCCTTCATGACTTCCTCCGTGATCTTCCCCTTCTTCCTGGTCTCTCCATCGTTCTCTCTCTCCATCATTCTCTCTTTCCTGATTGTCTTTTATTTGAGTTTTCCTCTCCCTCTACCCACGGTCATCTCACTCCATCTCTTCTCCCTCTACCTCCACCCCCCCCCCCCCCCTCCCCATCTACCTCTCCTTTCCCATCACTCCATCGCCCTCTCCGTCTCCCCCTCCTTCCCTCTCTCCCTGCCCCTCTCCCTGCCTCAGATGAAAGCACTCTCTCCAGCAGTAGTCTGGCTGCTGGCCTCTGTAATTATCCTTCCCACTCAGTCCTGTTTCAAAAGCCACAGCACTGTAGACACTCAACCACCAGGCTTGTTACTGCACATCACGACGCGCGCACGCACGCACGCACGCACGCACACACTGAGCACATCCAGACCTCCAGACACACACCGATGGCTGCCTGCCGGCGCAGACACACACACGCACAGCGCCCCTCTGCTTTGCTCCCTTATCAGAAGTGTGGACTTTGGTGGCCTCCAACTTGATGAAGCGGCGACACTATTAGTTGGTTACCGTAACACATTGTAAACAGAACATCCATCTTTCCCCTATCCTGCCCGTCATCTCTCCTCTTCCCTCTCTTCTCCTCGCCCCTCTTCCAGTCCCGTTTCAGACGGACTAAGCATTCGCTCAGACAAGGATGCTTCCGTAAATCCCTTATCGTCTGGTTTTTGTTTTTCCCCTCGCCTCACCTCACCATTTGTTCCCCCTTTTCCTATTCCCCTCCCTTCCGCTGAAAAGGGCAGCTGATAAGTGCAAACCCAAGAATGTGAAAGATCTTGAGAGTATCTGCATCGAGGAACGGTCCAAAATCCCTCCGAATGTGTTCTTTGACCGTGTCAAACGCAGAAAAAGAGTCCATGCTGTTATCCTACAGTACTAAATGAGGGGTTCCAATAACGATGAAACCTTGATTTTGGTTCAATAGATTCTGATTTCAATTAGGATTTGGGTTGGTTCCACTTAAACATTGGACATACAGGGGACCTACCTCCCAGTGTGCGACAGGGGACCTACCTCCCAGTGTGCGACAGGGGACCTACCTCCCAGTGAGTGACAGGGACCTACCTCCGAGTGAGTGACAGGGACCTACCTCCCAGTGAGTGACAGGGGACCTACCTCCGAGTGAGTGACAGGGGACCTACCTCCGAGTGAGTGACAGGGGACCTACCTCCCAGTGAGTGACAGGGGACCTACCTCCGAGTGAGTGACAGGGGACCTACCTCCCAGTGTGCGACAGGGGACCTACCTCCGAGTGAGTGACAGGGGACCTACCTCCCAGTGTGCGACAGGGGACCTACCTCCGAGTGAGTGACAGGGACCTACCTCCGAGTGAGTGACAGGGACCTACCTCCGAGTGAGTGACAGGGGACCTACCTCCCAGTGTGCGACAGGGGACCTACCTCCGAGTGAGTGACAGGGGACCTACCTCCGAGTGAGTGACAGGGGTGCTGCTGATGCCGGCTGTGACGGAGGTCCAGGAGCGGGCGGTGAGCACGCAGGCGAACAGGGGGTAGAGGTCTCCTGCCCCCAGGCTCCGGCTGTGCCTCTCCACGCCCTTCATGTCCCCCTTGATGAGGGCCTGCCACAGGCGGCAGTAGTCCATCCTGAAGTCTGGGTGCAGGACCTTGGGGGGGGGGGGGGGGGGGTCACACACGCACCACCACCATCATCATCATCTCAGGGTTGCTGCATCTGGCCAGAGCGTTAGGGCGGGCCTAACCCTTAGAGTGGGCGAACGGTTAACCAATCACAGCCCTGGATTAAGACCCAAGTGACTCTCGTGTTTGTCCTGCTGCGTGCCGTTAGTGCCTGGTCAGAGCAAAGTGCCGTGTGCCATTTCCTTTGGTCCTCGATGCACTGCGATGCTATAGGACGCCTCATGAACACAGCAAGGCATGCCCTCGATGCACTGCGATGCTATAGGACGCCTCATGAACACAGCAAGGCATGCCCTCGATGCACTGCGATGCTATAGGACGCCTCATGAACACAGCAAGGCAGGCTGACATGGACGACATGTAGGCCCAATGGAAGAAAAGTGAGAGACGCACGGGGTAGATTAGCATTCTGTCTGAGCAAGGCCAGAATCAGAAGTCATTACATAGAAATTGGTTCCATTATGATGTGGAGACGCGGCAGAGGAGAGTGCTCTCCCTCCCTCCTGGATGTCTGCCTCCCTCTCTCCTTCTCTCTCTCCCTCTCTCCCTCTCTCCTGGATGTCTCCCTCCCTCCCTCTCTCCTTCTCTCCCTCCCTCCCTCTCTCCTGGATGTCTCCCTCCCTCCCTCTCTCCTTCTCTCCCTCCCTCCCTCTCTCCTGGATGTCTCCCTCCCTCCCTCTCTCCTTCTCTCCCTCCCTCTCTCCTGGATGTCTCCCTCCCTCCCTCTCTCCTTCTCTCCCTCCCTCCCTCTCTCCTGGATGTCTCCCTCCCTCTCTCCTTCTCTCCCTCCCTCCCTCTCTCCTGGATGTCTCCCTCCCTCCCTCCATCTCTCCTTCCCTACGATCTTTCATGTGCCAGCAAATCAGAGATGCATATTTATCACCAAATTATCTTCATGAATGCACTTACAACTCCCAACATCCACTGGAGAGGGTTTAGGGGAGACACAGGGGATTTGCCTGCGCGGGGTGGGAGTGTATAAGAGGGCGTGGAAATGGGTGTGTGCGCGTATATCAAAGCATGCACAGTTCACCAGAGTATGCAAATGCCATGTCTGGTACTTATGCTGAACCACTCACAGAAGATTGTCTGAGTACAGGCTTCTCTGTGTGTGTGTGTGTGTGTGTGTTTCAGTGGAAGTGTGTAGGGGAAATAGGACCGTAATTTAGTACACTACAATTTTAAGTAAACCAGGACACACATTTGCTGTTTATTGAAAAGCTTTTAGTCTGTTTTTGTACAAGTAGGCATCCAATGCGTGGTTGTGAGCGTGCGTGCATGCATGGACCCAAACACACACACACATGCTGTATACAAACACACACACACACAGACAGCTAACCTTGACTTTGGTGGTCCAGTTGAAAATCAGTACTCTGTACCGGACAAATCCAAACCCCCTCCCCACTCCATATCTCTAACACTCCCTCACCCCCCCCCCCGCCCCCCTTCCCTCTCTCTGACCCCGGAAGTATCTGGAAGCTGTGGGCTGGGCGTGGGTCCTCACCTGGTACAGGCCGTGGTCCAGCAGGACGATCTCCGTCTGGCCGCTCCGGGCGCTCCGTCTCACCAGCACGTTCCCTGGGTGGGGGTCACAGTGCACGAAGCCATGCACAAATATCATCTCGCTGTACATCTTGCCCAGGTTCTGGGAGATCTGAGGAGCGAGAGAGAGCGGGAGAGAGCGGGAGAGAGCGGGAGAGAGCGGGAGAGAGCGGGAGAGAGCGGGAGAGAGCGAGTCAGGGAGATAAAAAAGAAGGGAGAGAGAGATGAGCAGCTAGAAGTCAGCTAAAATACCCAAATCAAAGCGCTGTGACAACCCAAGACGATGTAGGGAAACACACGCTGCACATTTCAACGGAATAATATAATTAGAAATGTACTTAACAGTACAAAGAGCAATCACTCAGTCAGTCACGCACGCAAACGCATACAACTTTAAACACACACACACACACGTACAGTATTCAATAAATGAGCATAGCCTTGAACATGGTGTGTGTGTGTGTGTATGCTTGTGACTAATGGTTAGTCACAAAATGCAGACGCTAATGACAGCGTTCAGGCGACAATATGGACCGGGGATGTCAACCCATCTATGTGACTGACACACACACACAAAGAAAAGGAACAATGATGTCTCTTGCTGACTCAGAGATGCTGTCAGGCCAGAGTAAACTGCTTACTGTGGGGAGAGGAACTGGCAGCATTCTCACTGTGTATTTATCTGCAATAATAGTTTGACCATCAGTCATCGCTTGGTACCTTCTTATTTGAATGGGTGCACCTTTTCAAATTTTGGTCAGAGTGTTAAGAAGAGCCCAGCCAAAGTAGGCAGGGTTGGTACATCAGTAAACATCAGCTGAGGGGATAAGTGTGTTCACTGCATTTTGCCCAAGAAGGATTAAAATCCCATGTTGTGCTTTAGGTGTCATGAAAAGTAACAAGTGCACTGTGTCTTGTGAATACAGACCAGTGATACGAACCACCGTCATAATGTTCAAACTGTGCACTTCAACTCCTTGATTATCTATTGCACTTACCAGGCTTATATGCTCTATTTATACATTTCCCTTTGGATAAAAGCGTCTGCTAAATGAAGACATGTAAATGAGCGAGGGCAATTTCCTGGTTGGCTAGCGTGCTCGTCTTGGCCAAAGCTTTCACAGGACGAGGAGATCAGAGGGTGAGGAACAGTTCAGGGGGGGAGGAAAGTGAGAAGAATAGTTGAGAGAGAATTCGGAAATGTCGAGGTAGACATTGACCAGAGCAACGCCACGGAGAGACGGGAAGAAAGAGAGAGATAGAGAGCGCAAGACAGAGAGAGAGACACAGAGAGAGAGAGAGAGAGAGAGACAGAGAGAGAGACAGAGAGAGACAGAGAGTGCAAGGGAGAGACAGAAAACGAAAGGAGGAGAGAGTGATGAAACAGAGCCGGTCTGTTCAGTGGACTATGAAGTGAAGCTGGACTCTGTGGTGACTGACGGCAGAGCGGCACGACTCGCAGCAGCAGACAGCACGACACAGAGGGATGACAGGGAGGGCATCCCTGTGAGTGCGAGCCGGCCAAACAGCAGCACACGCCCTCCGTCCCGGTTCTGTAGAGGGGCACTGTGGAGGGAGCGTGCGTGCGTGCGTGCGGGCGTGCTCATGTGCCAAAGAGAACGAGTCCCAGCCAGACGGACTCTCTCTCTCCACACGTCTCCCAGACTGATAGAGAGAGGAGGAGGATGTAAGAAGAGAGTGGTGTGGTGGTGGGGGCCGCTGAGGATCGTTCCCAAGGTTCCCTGCCACAGAGCTCCTTTGCTTCCCTCTAAAAATAGCTGTGTCAGGAAAAAGAGGGACAGGCACCCTCCCCCCCCCCCCCCCCCCCTTCTTTTTCCTAGATCCCTCTCTTTCACGCACACAGATGAGTCATATCACGGCAGTTAAGTACAACAAAAAAGAGAGCTAAATAAAAGGAGGGCGACCCAGACAGGAGGGGATCCCCTGTTCAGGAGGGATGAAGGGATGAGGGAGGGGGATGAAGGAGGATGAGGGAGGGGGATGAAGGAGGATGAAGGGATGAGGATGAAGGGATGAGGGAGGGGGATGAAGGAGGATGGAGGGATGAGGGAGGAGGAAAAAGGGATGAGGGAGGGGGATGAAGGAGGATGGAGGGATGAGGGAGGAGGAAAAAGGGATGAGGGAGGGGGATGAAGGAGGATGGAGGGATGAGGGAGGAGGAAAAAGGGATGAGGGAGGGGGATGAAGGAGGATGAAGGGATGAGGGAGGAGGATGAAGGGATGAGGGAGGGGATGAGAGAGGATGAAGACCTCCCAGAGTTCCCTCTCTCATTGAATTTGTGTGGATTCACTTTAACCCATGAACTCATCCCTTCCTGTTAGAATCTTTCCCTTGTGGAACTCTGGTGCGAACAGATCAATACTAGACTAAGACGCACACAAAAACAGCATCGTCAGATTGAGCTTAATACCACAATGAATCACGTGTACCTCCACTACAACAGATGGGTAGTTTTGCTCAAAAATGATTTTCCTACTCCCCCTTCCCTCAAGGTGGAGGGAGGGGGGGGGGGGGGAGAGTTCAATAACAGCATCCCAAAATCAGTCCCCAGGAGATGTTCAGTCTTGAGGGGGGGGGGGGGGGGGGGTGAGGCGGTGGCAGGTTGGAATGCATGCGGCTTGAGCATCCATCTCTAGTGGCCCCCTCTGGGTGTAAAGCTGTCTGTTGTACAAGGCACCATGCTGTTATGGTAGCTCCACTACCAGCCCACTGTGTGTGTGTGTGTGTAAGAGAGAGACACAGAGAGAGCGAGAGAGACAGACAGACAGAGACAGACAGAGACAGAGACAGAGACAGAGAGAGAGAGAGAGAGAGAGAGAGAGAGAGAGAGAGAGAGAGAGAGAGAGAGAGAGAGAGAGAGAGAGAGAGAGAGAGAGAGGGGGGGGGAGCTGTCTGGAGAGAGCTAGCAGTAGTCCTGCATGTTATTAATCAAATGAACCCACATAAACACACACTTAAAAACTACACTGTCATCCTGTCCATGCACACACACACACACACACAAATCTACAAAGCAATGGCAAAAGACAACACGTGTGTGCACCCGGACACACACACACACCTCTTAAATAGGGACACGGACAGCAAACAAATTACCTCAAAGAGGAATGGGCAAGCACTAATGGCCATTAATTACCGCTTCTCCAATTTGTCACTGGAGACAAGCACACGTGCACACAGGCACACAAAAGGAAGTCACGACATGGACAAAAACAACGTGAGCGCTTCCCTCGGGAGGGGGAGGGGAGGCCAGAGGCGCTACCACACACACACACACACACACACACACGACTAAATGACACGACATCAGGGTCTTTTCAGGGAAAACACGGAACAGAACAAGCCCTCTCACTCTCACCCGGGCCCCACGTTCTGCACAAACGACACATTCAAACGCAGGCTGAAGCTGACAGGGCGAGGCACAAAATGTGTAGTTAAACAGATCCAAATAAACTCAAACAGACATATAAGAAACTTTGATTGATTCCCCCTGGCCCCGCCCCCCCGGACCCACCCCCCGGCCCCGCCCCCCGGCCCCGCCCCCGGCCCCGCCCCTGCCCAAGAGTTGGAACATTTAGCTAGGTTTCAGATGAACTGACAGGGATGCATAGGTTTGCCTGCATTTCAGGCATCATGGAACAGAGGTGTTGACAAACTCAACGGAGGTCATTAAGATTCTTTAGCATCTTGCGTTAGACCTGTACATTTAACTTAGCTAGGTGGCTAACGTAAAGCAAAAGTTATGCATAGTCACCACCATAGTGTCTGGAACAGAGTCATAGAGCTTAACCCTTCTTCTGGTACACTACCAAGAAATATAACGTCAATCGCTTGAAACCTCAGCATGTCCGTTGAGATATGCGACGCAGTGACATCGGAAAACTAGTGGTTCTCAATACAATATTCCCGCAAATCTTTCATCACAAACGTTTTATTCTGAAGGCTCTGTCGGCTGCATGTATGATGTCAGTCTATGGGCCCTGCTGTTGCTGTTGTTGTTTATTTATGAGTGTGACCACGTGTGTTGGGGCATTGTTGTTATTATTATTATTTATGGGGTAATGACTGCTAAACATATAGTGCCACAGCAGCTTTGGCCGGTAGGCGTGTGTGTGTGTGTGTGTGTCTGTGTGTGCAGTATATTGAAGCAGTGCCAGTTGCTCAGGAGTTGCACTTGACGACTTGACGTGTAGCAACATGATCTGAAAGCACCACCAGGGGAGAATGTTCCTGAACACATGAGATATCAGCAGAGATATTAAAACCGATCAGCTTTGGCTCGAGGAATCCCAGTCAGCTGCCGGTGCAAGGCATTCAGAGGCGATGTGTGCGGTGTTTTCCCCAAACGGCCCACTTCATTACCTTGATATCTTGTTCTGGATTTTTCCCTAGGAGGCCGAAGGAGGAGGAGATCGATAAAAGGCATTTTCTGAAGCGCGAAAAGGAGGGCTGCGCATGCGGCATGTGTCAGACGAGCTAATACTGTGCGCCGCACACTTCATTAGACGTCCTCAATGTGCGCTCGCTCGCACGCACGCCCAAGGGAGGGGGGGGGGGCGTACAACATTCGTACGTTCCCATTTCTTGGTGCCTTTGTGAGTTGGGTGACGTTTCTGTTTGTATGTACAGTGTGCGTGTGTGTGTTTGCACCATATGGGTATGTCTCTTTTGCTCCCCCCCCCTAAGGCTAGGTGCAGACAGTGACTGATGTATGTCATGGGGGTGTGGGGGTGTCAGTGGCTCCTCCTTCCTCCAGGCCTGATGGCCCTCCATTATTACCCACAAAGTCGTTTGCAACCATCTCCCAACCGTCAGCCAGAGTGAAGGGAAGTGCACGTGACACACTGACGGTACGGCCCCACAGCCTTGAGGACGGCTCTGGGTTATCTGGACTCGGGGGTGGGGCTTCGGAGCAGAGGGGTATGTCTGTGCGGAGTCTCCATGCAACGGACCTGGGTGTGGGTCCTCACGCAGTAAGGACTAGAGCTGGAGCCACATCCCGACGTCTTCGGGGTGAGGACTGATGCTAGCAACTGTAGGTTGGGTCTAACGCCTTTGTGTGCCTGAGTGACAGATGATGTGGGTACGCATGAGTTTGGCGAAAATGGAGAAGAATTTGGAAAGAGAGAGAGACGGATCAAACGAGAATCGCAGTGCGTTCACTGTGGATACCACCGCCCAGCCCTATGCACACACCACACGTGCACAACCCACAAAGGGGCCTGCAATACACACGCACGCCTCCAGCACGGCCACAAACACACACACACGCGTCACTGCCCCCGCACCGCGCACACACACCACACCCTCCAAAATCATTCCTCGTCGACCCGGTCACCGAACGGACACCGCCGCCATCAAATGAATCCCCCCCCCCCCCCCCCCCCCCCCCCCCCCTTCACAAAATCAGACCAGCACGTTCGGTCGCCGCCGATTCGTACGTCTATTCCAAGCACGTGCGGCACAAGCTTTTGGAGCGAGACACGCAACAAAAAGTCCATGTGGGCCGTCATCAATCTTCTGACGACGGCGCGAGGCGGTTCACTCGAGGAGTTTTCCAGGATGGCGGAGCTTGATATGTCTATTCCTTGTGCCAAAGCTGATCCTTTATTATGTCCCTTATCTGTCCCATCAGCTGTCTAATAAAGCTCATCGCCATTGGCTTATGGCTCCTGGTACTCAGTCCCCCCCCCCCGTCGCTGCAGTGTGAGGGGGAGCATGTTCAGTAGCCTGTGATTCCCACTCGGCGTTGATGGCGACGCCATGCGTGTCCCTGGGTGTTGGTGCGCCTGTGCGTTTGTGTGTCCGTATCGCTTCCGTTTTACACTGAATTGGATTCGTTTTAGCTATGTTTGTTTACTTTTGTTCGTCGACCAAAAATGGGGTCCTATTTTCTTCAATGTATCCCGGGTTTTCAAGTTCAGGATTGCTCGGTGAAGGGTCATCTCTTTATGAGGGGTGATACTGGACCACGGCTGTTCATAGCTATCTTTTTAAAAAGTATGTCAAATGTATCGGTAAGCCTTCTGCAAAAAGAGGAGGACGCATCTAGAACACAAATACACAATCAAGATGTAGGCCTCGGTGAGTCTGACACGTTTTATTTCAAGAGAAAGAACTGAAAGGGTGCTCCCAAAACAGTGACATTCCTGACAACCCCGAGAAAAGGAAGATCGGGAATATTCGATTGCGGTTCAAAGTAAGCAGGCCTCACGCAGTCCTACCCCACACTCTGAAACAGACTCGCGCAAGACAACATGAAGGACCGTTTTGAATTCCCATGATTAGAACGGCAATCAAGCACACACAAATATTTCAACAAGGGTAAAGTCATAACATTTTTGCAAACCATTGTAAATATGAATGTTATTGGGTGTGGTGTTTTGCTGTTAGGCCACATTGATAACATTTACCTTTAGTCATTTAGCAGATGCTCTTATCCAGAGCGACTTACAGTAAGTACAGGGAGATTCCCCCCGAGGCAAGTAGGGTGAAGTGCCTTGCCCAAGGACACAACGTCCAAACACACTCCCAATACCTTAACCGCTCAGCCATCTAACCCCCACAGTACAGTACAGTACAGTACTGAAGAGGCAAAGATGGACAGAGAGACAGACCGAGTCAGAATATGCCTTCTCATAGCACCACCCTACTAGATAGGCCATGGTTGCATCCTGACTGTGTGTGTCAGGATGACACTGCGATTAGGAAGCTGCGGGCAGATAATCAGGTAGCTACAACTCCTTCCGCTGAAAGCTATTTTCCCGTCAGCACTTAATCTGTCTGAGAAACAGAGCAGTGAGGTGTGCCGTGAAAGTTTGGCCACCCACACAACTTATGCGGTGGAGAGAGAGAGAGAGTTCTATCAAATGTCTGGAGGGGAGAAGGATTGAAACCAACAATGTCTGTCATGACATCACACTGACGTCTGTGACTGAGCCAATCCACAGCACAACGAAATGTGATTTGTAGCCATACGTGTGTGTGTGTGTGTGGTGTGTGTGTGGTGTGTGCTGGGTTGAACCAGGCTGTGTGAGTGAGAGCATGTGTCTGACAAGCGCCTGAGAGACTTCCGGATGAAAAGGTGATAATGGCCATTGAAATATGTCGGTGACATATTTGCAAACTTCTATCGAGCCAAAGTAACTTTAACTTAGTGTGTGTGTGTGTGTGTGAGTGTGTAAACACACAAACATAAACCTATGTTCACCCTGCATACCCACAGATAAACAGTCATACAGCATTGTGTACACAAAACACAAGCACATACTTTTACTTGTGCATACATAAGCCGATACACACATGGCAAAATGGACGTCGCCCACAAAAGGCACTAAAGGCACACGTACACACAAGCTTCTCGGTCCTGTTGTATTGGAAGCCCATTTCGGATGAGCGCTATTGTTGTGCCAGATGTCTGCTCACTGTGGAACGGCTGCAGTAAAACACCACACAGTTAACCTTACACCCCCCCCCCCCCCCCCTCCACACACACACACACACAGAATGCAAATACTCCACCAAAATATGAGTCCCGGGTACCAAAAGACACGTTCAAAAAACGCGACCTGCTCATTTGTCGATTTAGACTGCAGCCATAACCCCTGCAGACTACAGAGGCCAATGAAAACCTCAACCCCCAGTGGCTGGAATGTCCCTCCGTGTGGCTGGCCTGAGCGCTTCCCTGCCTCTCTGGTTGGGATTCAAACCCTGGGTTCAAGATGACACTGGACAGCTGTTTCTTAGCGGTCACACAGCTGGCTGCTGGATGTCCGTGTCTCGTTCTGACCCAGCCCGTTAGTCAGGAGGACAGAGGGCTGTGAGCCTCAGGACTTCCTGCGTGGAAACACTTCCATTTGCTTACTTGACAAGAGCACAACGACACTCCCTTGTCTGTCTGTGTCTCTCTGTGTCTCTCTGTGTCTCTCTCTCTCTCTCTCTCTCTCTCTGTCTCTCTGTCTCTGTCTCTGTCTCTCTCTCTCTCTCTCTCTCTCCCTCTCCTTCTCCCTCTCTCTCTCTCCCTGGCTCTCGTGTCCTCTTTCTCCTCCTCTTTCTCAGTTCTCCCTCTACCTCTGTGTCTCTCTGAAAAGCAAGGCATAACATTTACTGCTATAAAGAGTCATGTTTTTTTTCCTGGATGCAGTCGAAGCAAAATAAACATAGAGCAGACATACAGCATAATGTGTGTGTATGTGTGTGTATGTGTGGGTGGGTAGTGTCGGTGACTAAGTGAATGTAATGAACATTCAATAACAGAAGCAACAAATAGAAAAAGTTGTAAATCATACTTGGACAGACTTCAAGATTGAAAGAGAAACAGGTTATTTGATTGTTGCTTCTGTCATCAGTTAGTTAGCAGCCCAAACACTGTCCTAGTGTGGCTGTGAGGGGGAGATGGTCCAGACATGACACCCCTTATCTGCCCTTTCTGCATCAGTCATTGAGGAGGAGAGGGAAAGAGATATCGGATGGTGGATGACAAAACGTACGGGTGTGAGATTGTAAGTGTGTGTGTGTGTGTGTGTGTATGCGCGCGTGTGGCAGAGAGTGCAAATGACAAAGGGAAAGAACGAGAGAAAGTGAGAGGAGAGAGAGAGAGAGAGAGAGAGAGAGAGAGAGAGAGAGGGATCATTGTGCCCTATCAAGGCTCCTCAAGAAGATGTATACGAATCCAAAAAGCAACAGAGAAATAATAACTCCCGTGCAATCTTCCAGCCAAATACTCCTGTGATACACAGAGCACATTATCAATCAATAATCCATTAGTGTCTCTTGGCTGATTATGTCTGACGCCCCCACAAGCAGCTTTGCTGACAAACACACACACACACACACACACACGCGTCTCACTCCCTCCGAGTCGCCGGAATATGCAACGCACTGTGAAGCTGCATCGCTGTGCCTCAGTGGAACGATCTATCGCACTGCGCCACCGAAGGCCGACTGACCGAGACGGACGAAGAGTGTAGAAAGGAGGGAAAATGGGGGGAGGGAGGGAGAAAGAGAGAGATGGGGTCAAGAAAGAATAGAGAAATAAGAGGAGGAAAGAGGAAGATAGGTAATTACACAGCAGAGGGAGACCAGAATGGAGGGAGGGAGGGGTAAAACATCGGCCCAAATGAGTTGTCATTGAGTTGATTTGAACTTCCGGCCAGCATGAGGTGTACCTCCGTCAAACTCCACCTGACTTAGGGCCCAGCTCGGACTGCTCGTTTGCAGTCTGGTATGGATGGCACATTGGAACCACAGGCCCAAGGGTCAAACGACTACACTTCCCAACATGCCTGTGTGTGTGTGTGTGTGCGCGTACCTGGTTGACGTTGATGCCGTGCCTCTGCATGTAGTCCCTGTCGTTGACCTGGCCTCCCTCGGCAAAGTCCATGGTCAGGATCCGCTTGGTGGACAGGTCCCAGTGGATCTTAGGAACCTGGGGAGCGCACGGGCGGAGGAGACAAGAGGAGGGAGACTGAGGCGGGGGGTAAATGTAGGGTGGGGCATGAGGGTATGGATCCCCAGAGCGGTTGGACCCTTTCTTTTACCCCGGTGCGCCGTCTGTGTGTACGCTTGGATGAAGTCACACACGCGCACAAACAAAGGGGGATCAAATGTTCTCTTAGTCATCATTTTCAGGCCTTGGAGTCATTTTCAGGCCTTTCGCAGAACATGCTTTTATACTGCCCACGTCGAATTTCCAGCCATAGCCTTTAATCTATACACACACAAAACACCACACACCTAGTTTTCACACTTTCTAAAAACATGCACACACACCCTAACACACACACACAAGTTTATAAAAAAATAAAATAAACATGTCTGTTATTCCTCAGAGCTAGCCAGAGGGAGGTTGGTGGCTTCCCCCTCATGTCCTGATAAGATCCTATCATGGCTGTGACGCACTAGGAACCATATCTCCAGGACCATTCGGAATCATCCAGATCAATAGTGTTTCCTCCTAATCCTTGCCTGGAGACGTTGGGCTAATCCACACTCAGTTTGGTTCACTTTTAACTCTTGCTCATGAAGCCTGGATGTGGAAGGAAGGGGAAATAGACCAGTGGCAAGACGGCTTTTGTCGAATGTCCGTGTTTGTCTTGGGGTTTCACAGGACAGCACAACATGTGTTTTTATTGCGTGTTTTTATTGTGTTTGCTTGCCGTGCATTTGTTTATTTTGTGCGCGTGGGGGTTTGATATCGTTTGAAATGTATTTGAAATGTAAACAGTCCAACTATAGGCACATCAGCTTCCTTGCACACGGTTGGCTCAGGGAAAGTGGGGGGTGTAGGTAGACGAGACAAACAGGTAGCCCAGACAAACAGGTAGCACAGACAAACAGGTAGCGCAGACAAACAGGTAGCCCAGACAGGGTTGAGAGGAGGGGTTGGTGGTGGGTCGTAGTGGTGAGCAGGGCTCCAAAGCCAATGCCAGCCTTTCCATGTGCAAATCCATGTATAAATACAAACACAAAGAACCTTACAAAAAAAAGACACACTATTAAAAAAAAAAAACACCCGACAACGGCACCGTAAGGCGGGCTGCAAATCAAATCACATATCTGGAGAGGGACATCCTGTAAATCGGTGCGTTATTGATGTCACGTTGTGTGCATCATCTTGCCATTTGCAATGACTGTTACGTGGGTCGTGCCGAGGATCTATTGGAGAGCTGGAGGTGATGGAGAGCACAGGAGGCGGAGGGGACAGCTTTTCACACGGCCTCCTCCTGTCCCCATCGCAGCCTCGGTGCATATAGGGTTGTCCTGATCTCGCCGTAGTCGCACTCACTTTATTTGAACACAACCCCTATTTATATTGTTGGGGCACCTGATCGGTTCGAGGGCCTAACAAGTCCAACTATTCCCTTCCTCCACCCACACGAGCAGCATAGTCCCACAACTTCCATTTTCCGCAAAAGCAAGATACCGAATCCTTCAAAATATTTCAGGTCGCGTTTGTCACGTGGCAGTAGCATTGAGACAGCATTGCGTAGCAGGATTTGACGAAATACAGCCCCTAGTGTATAACAAAAACATTCCAAATGTCTGTGCACGTCCCTGCGTCCGAGCGCATCTCGACGCTGCGCGACAGAGAGCGTGTGTGTGTGTGTACCTTGAGGAAGGGGAAGTGCCCCAGCATGCTGGCCACCTTCTCTGCGTTGCGCCCCTCGTTGAGGAAGTCCAGCTCCAGAGGCATGTTCTTCTTGGCCTCCTCGACAAGCCACATGAAGGCAAAGTCTGGGAACACCCAGTGCACCATCCTCAGCAGCACCTGGGCACGGCACACACACACACACACACAAAATATATAAACTGGATGCACACACTCGTGACCGCGAGCGGCACGCGAGAGACACGCACAAACACGCATGCAGGACACGCGACTCGGACACGGCCGGGACAATGAGCCGAGGCGCGCCAGCGCCACCCACACCTCCATGAGCGCGATGTCTTGGGAGCTCTGCGTCTGGACCTTGGGGTGCTGGACCTTCACGGCCACCGTACGCCCATCGTGCAACACGGCCTTGTGGACCTGGGCCAAGGAGGCGGCGCCCTGGGGCTTCTCCTCGAAGGCGACGAACAGGTCTGAGAGCTGCCGGGGGGAGGGGGGGGGGAAGAGAAGTTTTGATCAGGATCGGGCACACGAGAAGACATACAGATACACAGGGAGCCGTTCCTTTCCGCGTGACGCATGCGCGCACATGTGCGTTCCGTCCGTGTTTACCCAGTCTGTGTGTGCGTCTCTGTGTGTGTGTGTGTGTCTGTGCGCGTCGGCGTTCAGCTCCCTCGTATCAATCAGTAAGCTGGGATTTTGCCGCATGACCGGGTTTTCCTAATGGTGCTGCTGAAACGACACTCCATCCGTCTGCCTGGCACGGGGCACGGGGCGGGACATGAGACACATCGCATCGGCGACCTCTCTCCATCTCTCTCTCTCTGTCTCTCTCTCTGTCTCTCTGTCTCTCTCTCTGTCTCTCTCTCTCTCTGTCTCTCTCTCTCTCTCTCTGTCTCTCTCTGTCTCTCTCTGTCTCTCTCTGTCTCTCTCTGTCTCTCTCTCTCTCTCTCTCTCTCTCAGACTCTCTCCCCCATTCCCCCCCCTCCATTTTCCCCAGACCACCGGGCAACTGGGTCCCTATGGCGACGTACCTCTATCCTTCTTTCCCTTCCTCTCATGAGACAGGCCCATGGGTGCAACATCGCCCTCTCTCCTTTCCTACCTCTCTGACGATTTCTTCACCCTCCTGACTTTCTGAGTCTCATTAGATCCAGGTGGTGGTGGTGGTGGTGGGGAGGGGTGGCGATTTAGATGACACTGGGAGAGATATCTTACTACACACACCCACACACACACACACACACTAAAAACACAAACACACGAGCAACCGACTCAAACGGACCCAAAAACGGCACCTTTTCTCGTCCAGTGAACACGATGACAAGACGTATTCACGGTTGAGAACAGGGTCGGCCCCCGCGCCATTTGGGCCGGCGCCCTGCGTGTCAGTCAAGATGCTGGCGCATCTGTGAGGCCGGACAAACAGGCGGTGAGCGAGCACCAAATGGGCAGCGGAGCAGGTAGGGAGACCGGCACGGGCTGAGAGCCAGCGTCTGTTTGTGGCCCGCGGTGCCAGGTGAGCGCTGCCCAGTGCCAGGAGACTGGCGTCGGTTGCCAGGGAAAAGTGGGCACTCTGCTCTCAGTTATCCCATGACTCACCCCCCTCCCCAGCAGGGGAAAACCTGTCTGCATGTACGCATGGGACATACACATGCACACATGCACGCCAAAAAGCCACTAGGAATCTGGCTCACATCCAATTATCAACAAACACACACACACACTATCTTAATCCCGAGGCTGAGTAACATGCACTCACAGTTTGTTGGGACACAGTCTCGATTTAGGGTCTTTGCATGCACGGATCGGAGAGGGACAGGCAACAAGGAGGTGAAGACTCCAAATAAATCCCCAGTCATTGCGATTGTTGGTTTTCCGACCGTGTCAGAATCCTGACCATGCAAATTTGCGTTCAAGCTCCGGGGGGGAACAGTCACTCGTGTTGCATTTCTGGACGGGTCTTTTTCCACTCTTCCACTCCGAACGCATCCACGCTCCCTTTCACGTGGGCCGTGCAGCAGCTACTAATAGCTATCCCCCCCACTGTGAACGGTCCGTGTCCTAATTAGGTGAGGGGGTGTGAAGGGCAAGTAGGAACTCCTGAGGGACCCCGCCCCCCCCACCCATCAGAACACACACACACACACAGCTCACGAGCACTATACCACAGGCCGTCTGATGTCACATGCAATATGCAACACCCCCCACCCCCACACACACACAGAGAACCCCTTTTGTTGCTATTCTAATAGCCCACTTGATAGCCTGGGAGTTCACATATGGCCGTGTCGTAGCCAATAAGCCACCTCTTACCCACTGCCTGGCGCGTCCTCCCCAGTCACACCCCTGTAGCGACTCTAGTGCGGCTCACACGCTACGGAGGCTCCCGAGAGAGGGCCGATGCAGCGTATTAATAGGCTGTGTCGTAGTGGGTTAATGGGTGTCACGTTTCATATAGCCTCCAGTCGTCGTCGTCCCCCCTCCTCCACACGCACACACACACAATGTTGACACTGCTCTGTCAGTGGGCGAGTCACACGATATGCTCCACCCAAGAGACAGTGGTCTTGCTTTGACCGTTTCCAGTCAAATCCAGTATCTAAATGAGTACTACTGCGTGGGGTGGATGCAATCACGCGGTGTGTCTCATGTTTCGGTCATGGCAAAAAAGGCACGTGTCCCCTTTGAATGTGTTCCCTCGTTAGCGTCCGCAAAATGGCGTCAAAGTCGGGGGCCAAAAAGAAATGGCCTCCAAAATACACCAGTTCCTCTATTTCCATTTGTCAATGTACTGGCGTTGCCATTTTGAAATGCACAAGCTGAGGGGCGACATGGACCGACAGCAGCTATAACCTACTGACTCAACGATGACGGCCTGCCACCAAATGCCACTGTACAACCTTTCCCTTCTCTCCCTCTTTTGTACCACTTTCCTAAACATGGATTCCTCTTTCGCTCTCTGTCTCTCTCATCTGTTCCTTTGGACAGCACTGTACTGTAGCAGTGCTGGCCTTTTGTGGAATGATCTGATCATCTGCATCATTTGCTTTCTGGTGGGTGGGGGGTGGGGACGCGGCGGCGCCGGGCTTATCTAAAGCCTACTCCGAAGGACAGGGGCCACGTGGATCATCCGACAACGTTGACGCCGATGGCCTGATAACGCCGCGGTGAGCTCTGACCTCCCCTGGGAGATGGCGACTGGAGAACGGACCGGCGGAGAGGAGGATGTTGGCCATGATTGCTCTTTGGCATGGCGGTAATCTCTCAAACGGGAGGAGGGGGGGGGGGAATAAATCAAAACAATGGAGAGAGATAGAGACGATGGGAAAAGTGGAAACAATAGAATTGTTTGAGATAAACGGAAATTAAAAAGAGAAAGATAGAGACCAAGAGAGAGAGAGAGAGAGATGCAGAAAAACTGGACACATCACAAGTTTGGTGCAAGAGTGGAGCAACTCCAAAAAGGTTGTTTGTAAAGAATGGGAAAGAGACATGTAAGGATTGCACACAAACACACACACACACACACAATTGTGTCAACTCCCCAAAACAATTCCAACTCTATCATCTTGTGTGCACTCCAACTGTGTCATAAATATGAATGCCTGCAGGTAATAACGGCACCATCTATTAAAAAGTATAGATGCCCTCTCTCTCCATCCCTCACTCTCTCTATCCCTCTCTCTCAATCCCTCCCTCTCTTTCTTTAACCCCCCCCTTTATTTTCATCCTTAAATTGTGAAGTTATCCTACATAGGCCAATATGGACATTAGCATTTTAAGAGTAAAAAAAAAAATGCTTTTCAATAATGCGCTTTTTCATCCTCAACCAAACAGTCTCTCTCCCCCTCTTCCAGTCTCATTCATTCTTTCTCATCTCCCCCCAACCTGTACTGCCTTATTCCATCCCCAGTGTTTGAAATTGGTGATGCTATCTAAATGACTGAAATACACGTACACGGCACTGCGCCACATCTAAAGGCTGTTGTTCTCCCGCCCTCCCTTGCAAATTGTTTTCCATTTTCTGAGGCTACACATTAAAAGGGCTAAAACAGATGAATCCAGTCTCAGTCTCGCAGTCTCAATCCACGTCGGAGAAAATACACTTTGTATATATGTTCTCTCGGGGCAACCAATGGAATTATTGGTTTGAGAAGGGAAGATAATGGTTCGGGTGCGTTATTTAATAATAACAAAACAAAGGCGGGTCAAGCCAATTATGTTCCATTGATAAGACAGGTCTGGCAGAGCCTTTTCCATGTGTCGCCTGAACAGGAGGCGGTCTTACAATGAACTACCAACATTTGAAATGTTTTACATTTTTGGTCATTTAGCAGACTTACAGTAAGTACAGGGACATTCCCCTCGAGGCAAGTAGGGTGAAGTGCCTTGCACAAGGACACAACGTCATTTGGCACAGTCGGGAATCAAACCAGCAACCTCCTGATTACTAGCCCGATTACCTAACCGCTCAGCCATACGACTAACTCATTCGATCTCAAACATCGCCTATATGCTAAGGAGATGAAACAGGGGGACACCAAGAGAGATGGGGCAATAAAAAACGTCAGAAATGTGTCTAATCCAAGCACGGTTGTCGGTCAAACCGTTGCAAACACAGATCAAGACCAATGTGGTCTGGGAGACACTTGGCCTCATGGCTCGTGCTAGAGTTTATTGTTGTTCAAACACTGTTTAAAAAGAACAAGACATCGCTTTTTTTCCTGTAAAAGAAGAAAAGGTTTGTCCCCCGTGAACATGTTGTGTAAACTGGTGAGGCCCTCGGAGAGAGGTTTAGCAGCACAGACAGGTCAGTAACAGTGGAATATCAGCTTATCATTCTTGGAGCGCTGCGCCACTACTTTTCAGCCAATTATGTTCCAGCGAACCTGTTCCAGCCATTTGCCATCGGCGAGGCATGCCTTCCTCCTTGGCTTATTTCGTGAAGCCAGTGTCAGTCAAATTGCAGCTGGAGGAAAGCATGGGAGTTCAGACAAGAATTGGGGGTGCTGTGTCTTAAACTTGGAGTTACTTAGTGCAGCTTTAAGGGCTTAGTTTGTGGTTGTAGTGCCAACAACCGTACTCCAACCACCTAGATTTGCATGGACTTTTTAAAATATTATAAACTGACATGTTTCGTTTCCTAAAAAATCAGTTCTGGGTAGAAAACCCGTTTGAATGTGAAGGAACAGTCTGAATCTATGCGAACTGTGTGACCATTTGAATGGTCTGTCTTTTTGTGGACTCAACGGATGATTTGTGTGACTGCTTGTGACTATTGTCATTGTTATGAGCCACGTACGTCTGACTTGAGGCACTGGGTCACATTCATCTGAAAGTGCACAGATCTACTCCTCGTTTCTCTTCCTCCTCTTTGTTTATTTTGGATATAAAAGATGTTGTGCATTCACCCATACACTGACCGTCATTCTCCCGGGTCCCTTCTCTTCCTGTCTCTCTCTCTTTATTGTACATACACAAACTGTATGTCTCTCTCTCTCTCTCTCTGTGTCTCTCTCTGTGTCTCTCTCTGTGTCTCTCTCTGTGTCTCTCTCTGTCTCTCTCTGTCTCTCTCTCTCTCTCTATGTCTCTCTCTTTCTCTCTCTCTCTCCCTCTCTCTCACTCTCTCTCCCTCTGTCCCTCCATTCCTCATCCCTCACCAAAGTCCTTCACCCTCTCTCACCTCCCGACAGGTGGTCAATGGTAAACGCTGGGCCTGGGAGAGCAGAGGCTGTCTGTTTTACAGTGCCTCACCTCTTGATTCAGGGGCCACTGGCATGAAACTCAGGGAACAAAAGCACTTAGCAGTCTGGCCTCTCCATCTCCTGCACTTTACTTCAATGATCCAGTGCGGAAAGGCAGGGTGGAGAAGGGGTCGCCTGTCTGGAGCCCTGGCTGTGCGTGGGCCTTGAATGTGTGTGTGTGTGTGTGTGTGGAGGGCAGGTGTGTGTGTGTGTTTTAGACCACGAAGGTGAGCGATGATATAGTTTTGCAAGGCTGTCGGTGAAGAAATCACAGGTGTTCACGCAGGGGGAGGGACTCCTTAACCCCAGGAAACA
Source organism: Hypomesus nipponensis (assembly GCF_054491055.1). NCBI lineage: Eukaryota > Metazoa > Chordata > Actinopteri > Osmeriformes > Osmeridae > Hypomesus > Hypomesus nipponensis. Next base: position 7,126,542 of record NC_140363.1, on the reverse strand, counting down.
CCCGCCGAGACCCAGCAGAGAGCAGGAATGACACAAAACACACACACAAAACACACACACACAAAACACAGCGTGAACATAGATATATTAGACACGCACGAGTGTAAGGAAACACTTCAGAAAGAGCCCAGATTCATCATCAGACTGAAAGCACTCAATACTGCCCATGAGCAGGAGCTTGTTGTGCCACCGCACAAATGGCTGTTCTGTTTTTGCTTTGCTCTCTCCAGCTGATTGGCTCACCCCCGTGCCCCTCACCTTCCATTGGCCCCGACCCCTTCCCTCCTCCCATGTCTCTGGAGGCTATGGTGTCCAGCGCCATGACCAGGACAGAGTGGTCCTTTCTGTACACGACAGTCGTGGGCAGGAATTGACAGGTTTTCCACACATGGTACTACCTCAAAAAGGTATAGAACCAGAGGGGAAAAGCTTTCCTCTGGGTTAGAGGAGGAGGGTGGGGGGTTAACTCAGGGCGGTCCTTAGCAGGGGGTCCTTAGCTGGGCTTGTTTTGGGTGAACTTATTAATATTGTTCTTTCCTTCCTTTAGAGTTTACACTTACAGCTGTGAATTTAGCATGTGTCTGGTTTTATTATTTACTGGGTAAATAATGTGAATAGTAAATCTGGAAACCCGTGTCTGGATGCTCTGGTAGTGCATATAATAAGAACCAATCAACAAGCAGTAATGTGTGTCTTTTTGTCAAATAAGTCAAGGTTTGTATTTCAACGATTGCCTGCAATGTCATGCATGGCTTTAATTCATCCACCTCATATTTTATGCTATATGTGAAATAGGATTGTTTGGAGGACGACACCTTGATAGACGTGTTTCTACAACCCCAGTGTGACGTGCATTGAAATTAGAAGCAAATCAGCAAGTGCATGACGTTCATCATTGTTTAGGGTTACAGAAACAGTTATTTCTATTCTTACCCCCCAACCTCTCCCTGCTCCCTCTCCCTCTCCCTCTCCCTCTCCCTCTCCCTCTCCCTCTCCCTCTCCCTCTCCCTCTCCCTCTCCCTCTCCCTCTCCCTCTCCCTCTCTCTCTCCCTCTCCTCTCTCTCTCTCTCTCTCTCTCTCTCTCTCTCTCTCTCTCTCTCTCTCTCTCTCTCTCTCTCTCTCTCTCTCTCTCTCTCTCTCTCTCTCTCTCTCTCTCTCTCTCTCTCTCTCTCTCTCTCTCTCTCTCTCTCTCTCTCTCTCTCTCTCTCTCTCTCCCTCCCTCCCTCCCTCCCTCCCTCCCTCCCTCCCTCCCTCCCTCCCTCCCTCCCTCCCTCCCTCCCTCCCTCCCTCCCTCCCTCCCTCCCTCCCTCCCTCCCTCCTCTCCTCTCTCTCTCTCTCTCTCTCTCTCTCTCTCTCTCTCTCTCTCTCTCAATTTATTTCACACACCATTCCTCTCTCGCCCCCTTGCTGTCACACCATCTCTCTCAACTGCCACACATCTATTTCATGTAAAAAATCGTCAATTTGTGCGTCTACATTTCTCAATCTGTGAGTTCTGTAAGCAGTCACACTGTGTTCTGTTTGTACATTTCGACATTCATTTATTTTGACAGCTCAAATGTTCTGGCCCAATCGAAGAATGGCCTCTTGTCTAAGAGCAAGGTCATTGGTTGGGGACCTTTGTGGCCTGATCCGGGTGCACTGAAGTGAGCAAAGTGTTGTGGAGAGGCAGTCACACGGAAAGGTAACTGTGAGAAATGAGGGGAGAAAACAATGATTTCATTCTTTGCCTTGGGATGAGACCAAAAAACGAAGCAAATACGGACCCCACTCGCATACACCGACGACAAATGTGCACGCGTATGGATAAACACTGCGAAGCGCGACGCCCGTGTGCTCGTTAAGAAGCTGTTTCGTTTCAGCGGCACGCCCACTTAAGGCACTTAAGTTGTCGCTCAGTCGTTTTTTGGGCATGGCTGACAAAGATAATCACTAGCTTTCCCGGCTAACACAAAGCTACATGTGAGGGAAGGAAGTTGTGTTTGGGAAACACCACAGAGCCGCTTCGGCTTTGCTGACACCCTAATGGCTGTGGTGAGGTGCTATGTCGCTGCTGTGATGGGTGTAATTAAAGGAGTTATTTGTCTTCTCTCTTAACTATCTCTCGCTAAACACCAACCTGTCCCTATATGATATACAGTTAGTATACTGTATGCAATTATTATTATTTTACCTTAGAGATAGATATATATAGACAGAGAGAGACAGAGACAGAGACAGAGACAGAGAGAGAGAGAGAGAGAGAGAGAGAGAGAGAGAGAGAGAGAGAGAGAGAGAGAGAGAGAGAGACAGAAAGAGAGAGAGAGAGAGAGAGAGAGAGAGAGAGAGAGAGAGAGAGAGAGAGAGAGAGAGAGAGAGAGAGAGAGAGAGAGAGAGAGAGAGAGAGAGAGAGACAGACAGACAGACAGACAGACAGACAGACAGACAGACAGACAGACAGACAGAGAGAGAGAGAGAGAGAGAGAGAGAGACAGACAGACAGACAGACAGACAGACAGACAGACAGACAGACAGAGAGAGACAGACAGAGAGAGACAGACAGACAGACAGAGACAGACAGACATACAGACAGAGAGACAGACAGACAGACAGAGAAAAGATGGCGTTGGTGTGTTTAGTGTTTGTGTGCTAACCCTGTGCTGTACATACCCATCAGAGAAAAGGAGTTTGCCTTCACAGAGGTGTTACACACAGATGCACTTCTGTGCCTACATCTCCCACTCCCCTCCCTACCTCCTTCTTTCCATCTATGCTCTCTCGCTGGTTGAAGATGTTAATCACACGTTCCGTGGCTGTAAAACAGAGGATGAGAGCAAACTCTATGAATATGAAAGTAGGCCCAGCTGGGTCTCTCATAATCACAGGCAAAGAGAGAGAGAGAGAGAGAGAGAGAGAGAGAGAGAGAGAGAGAGGGGGAAAACAAGAGAGAGGAAGATCGAATGCAAGAGAGTGCGAGAGCGAGTCAGATTAGCACTGTAAAGATTTAACGATCCCTGCGCCATATTAAATAAATCTGCTATGGTTAAAACACTATCTTTGTGAGGCCCCTGGGTCGTGTAAGAGTATACTAAGGCATACCTAGCCTATCTTTTTAATTGTCATTTTCTGGCATTGACAGAAACTCTGAACAAACCTTGAAAGATACTAGATATACCGCACGACCATTTAACGGACAGACCCCTCATATCAAGTAAGAACAATACTCATGCAGGCTATGAATCTCTGAGTCACCGGCCAACTTTCAAAGACAAAAGCGTGTCGCCTTTGGATCCGACTCCATCACCAGTTCCTATTGAGGCGTGCAGGCCTGTAGGATGGTGGGATGACAGAGAGGAATGGCAAAGGGAGAGGGGAGGCTTTAGCGCCAAGCTACGGCATACATCATGATCAGGGAGGGCCTGTCACTGACCCACTGGAACCACTATTGATGGCTAGCTTGAACCTAGCTGCCTTCCACTCTACAAAGCAGGCAGTCTCCAACCGAAGAACGGAGTAGCCTTTTAACGGCTACCTTTAGCCCCAGCGTCTCTAGCCTTGCACACTGGCAGGCCGGGAGGAGGAACTGTCAATGTCTACCTTGAGTAGACACCTTCAAATGCTTCTTGAACTTGGAGGTCAACTTTGTTAGTTAGTAACAGTAACATCAGATATGGCACGACCACAACATCATGGCCCACAGCCGCTGCATGTGCTAGGTTGACAGGTGTCCAGCTACCGAAATCGGCGGCCTATCGAAAACTGTGACCATTACTGTTCAGCAAATGTTCGACCCCTAACCCTTTCCCTAACCCTAACATGGGCAAGCCATTAGAACAGCGATCCCAGGTTACTGTTTTTCGATAGGCTGGCAGGCCAACCAACATTGATCTGAAGCTTAGGAGCTGCTAGTCGCAGCTAATAAACTAAGACATACATGAATGGAGCCACTAGGGAAAAGCTAACATAGGTAATGCTGTTAGTCACTAAGGAAATAAGTCTGCCTGAATGCTGAAAGCTTTCCCTTGCAGTGTTGACAACTTTGCAATTTGGTTGGACATCTTCTGGGATTTCTGCGGATGGCTTAATTGGTGCTGACTTGTTCATTTATTTGATGAACCACACCCGTTTAGAAGTTAATTGGTCAACATCTCAAAAACTAAATAGTATATCAACACATTCAATACAAGTTTTGATAAGGTTGGTCCAATAATAATGTACCCGCCCCCCCAAAAAAATGTATTACATGAAATGTAATAAAATACAATTTACCTTTCAGGGCTTTAAGCCCTGATAAATTAGAACCAATACTTTCATGGTCCTTGTGACATTGCTTGGTTAGAATTCAGAGGACCTCTTTTGAAACTCTGTCTTAACAGTAACCGTTCACTTATTCCATTTCTCCTCCATTTCCTTCATCTCATTCTTTCCTTGCTTTGCAGTCCATTAGTTCATCTCCACAGTAGGCCCCACAGAGTGTCTGCTATCCCAGGGCTTGAATGTACGTGACAATCAGGCTGGCAATGTGGAGGCTGTGAGCAGACGTGGGCATGGGGAAGATGGAGAGATAGCATCCTGCCTCTGGGAGGAAGGAGAATTAGAGGGGAGAGCAAGGGAGAGAGAGAGAGAGAGAGAGAGAGAGAGAGAGAGAGAGAGAGAGAGAGAGAGAGAGAGAGAGAGAGAGAGAGAGAAAAAGTGAGAAAGACACGATGAGGAAAAGATAGAGAAAGAGCGTATGAGATAGAAGAAAATAATAAAGAGGGAAAGAAAGGGATCAAGAGAGGCTACGAGAGCGATTGTACGATGTGCATTTATGGTAATATCTTAATCTCTTCTCCATGGAGTGGAGGAGACCTGGGAGGCACTCTCTCCCTCTCCTGCTCCTGCTCGCCCCTCTCCTTCTGGTTGCATCTCTCTTCTTGCCGCTCCCTCTTCCCCTCTTCTTCCTCTCCCGCTCGCCCCTCTCCCTCTCGCCCCTCTCCGTCTCGCCCGCTCGCCCCTCTCCGTCTCGCCCCTCTCCCTGTCCCGCTCGCCCCTCTCCCGCTCGCCCCTCTCCGTCTTGCCCGCTCTCCCCTCTCCGTCTCGCCCCTCTCCCTCTCCCGCTCGCCCCTCTCCCGCTCGCCCCTCTCGCCCCTCTCCCGCTCGCCCCTCTCCCGCTCGCCCCTCTCCCGCTCGCCCCTCTCCCGCTCGCCCCTCTCCCGCTCGCCCCTCTCCGTCTCCCGCTCGCCCCTCTCCCTCTCGCCCCTCTCCCGCTCGCCCCTCTCCCGCTCGCCCCTCTCCCGCTCGCCCCTCTCCCCTCTCCGTTTCCCGCTCGCCCCTCTCCCTCTGCCGCTCGCCCCTCTCCCGCTCGCCCCACTCCTTCTCGCCCCTCTCCCTCTCCCGCTCGTCCCTCTCCCTCTCCCGCTCGCCCCTCTCCTTCTCGCCCCTCTCCCTCTCCCGCTCGTCCCTCTCCCGCTCGCCCCTCTCCCGCTCGCCCCTCTCCCGCTCGTCCCTCTCCCTCTCCCGCTCGTCCCTCTCCCTCTCCCGCTCGTCCCTCTCCCTCTCCCGCTCGCCCCTCTCCTTCTCGCCCCTTTCCCTCTCCCGCTCGTCCCTCTCCCTCTCCCGCTCGCCCCTCTCCCGCTCGTCCCTCTCCCGCTCGTCCCTCTCCCGCTCGTCCCTCTCCCTCTCCCGCTCGCCCCTCTCCTTCTCGCCCCTCTCCCTCTCCCGCTCATCCCTCTCCCCTGGCTTCGAGATGCTCTAACCACACGTGTCGAGGCAGTCATGTTCTCAAGAGCTTATTCTGCCACTTGCTAACACACTCATATACCAATGCTGTTACCAGTGCATTCTGCAACTTTCTTTGTCATATTTGGAAATCCTTAAGCTGCCCTCATGTCACATTAGAGAGTCAAAAGCATTTTGGAGCCTATTGTAGCAGACAACCCGTGTGTAGATGTCATTGGCTGAATTCCCATTTCTAGCATGAAAAACCTGTTGTTATCTTCCATGTTTGAATGCAGACACAATGCTCGATCTACCCCCATATAAGGACGGGGCCTGTCATGTTGAACTCTAATCATTTACATCCAGGTCAAAACAAATGTGGAATGTTGGTTTAACTACAGTGGTTGTACAGAAATGTATGTGGCACAAATATGTATGCATTTTCATTAATGTTCCCTAATGTTCAGAACCAATGCCCCGCTGGGGTTGGAAGAGGCTAATAAGGACAGTGTGTTGGAGAGCAGGGGGTCCAGGTTTGAACATCGACTAAACCACGTGATTATGAATAATGTAATGTCTGTGTAATGGCATGATCATGGGGATCCTTACGAGAGCACACCGGGTTGTGCGAGCATTATTGTAGCAACATGTATAATGGTTTAAGACACCTTCTTCCATTCCGTGTGTGCAATTTCAAATAATCCATCTTCAGCGGAGGAAGCTGGCCGGGTGTAATGTGCAATCATAGGGTGGGAAAATCACTTTACTTGTATGTTTCGGGTTAAGGTATCCTCAAGCTAACTGGTCAGAACGTGTATGCTAATTTGTCGTTCATCAAAATGCAAATTTATGCATGCGGGCTCCAGTCCTTGTGGGCGGCACCTGCGGTGAGATTTCGACTTCGCTAAAAATGAGTTATGACACAAACAAAACCGGTCCCCATGGAAACCCATTCAGGAGGAGGGGTGACGGTGTTGGTATCGGAATGGCAAAGTGGCCAGCATTGCTGTTGGCGACAAAAATAGAACTGGCTGATAGATGAAAAGAGCATCGCTGCTTCTCAGATTGTTTGCCTTGTGGCTACAGCTTGGTTCTCACCGCTAATTACAAAAGCACTGAGAACTGAGTACAGTTTCGTATTTCGAAGAGGCAAAAGTGTATGAAGAAGAAGAAAAAACCTGGTAACAAACTGATTTATTCACCAAATATTCATAAGCTGACATTACAGCCACGTTTGCGTGCCAAATAATGTCCAATTGACCAAGACAGTTAGCCTAGCTTTAGCTGTCCCGAAATACCAAAAGAATTATAGCAGGAGGTTGTTGTTTTGGCTCGTCTTTGGCTTGGATGCAATATCATTTGGAACATACTTTAGCTGGTAAAATAGCATATTGCAGGGCCTTGCTTTTCAGCACTTTCGGCTAGAGAGTCAAACTGACAGCTTGCAGTGCCAAAGCTAGGCACACACTCCAGATTCGCACAGTGGGACTGCATATGTCACCACAAATGTTGCACACACACGCTCACACACAAACGCAAACGGAAATATCAAAAATAGTGAACTCCATTCTCTTGGAGGGCTTCTCTGCTTGGCTCATCAGCACTGCTCCTTCTCAAGCTGTGTCTACAAAATCAAAAGCTGTGGGATCGTCAATTGAGAGGGATAGGCTTGCACTGTACACGCTCATGCAGTGCAGAGGGATCGGTAATCCGTCTTTAGTTTTCAATTTGAATCGCAATACATGTAACAATGGCATGCTGTACATACTTGATCAAACCAGGACCACAGGGACAGTCTGAACAGTTGGATGAACTGAAAAGATCTGAGTCGGACCTCTAGGCTTCAGCAAAACAATCCAGCTCATTTGTGCCCTGGATCGAAAAGTTCCACCTCAGCTCCTCTCAGATCTGCCCAGGTTAACCGGGTGCCATTTTGATCCACAACCAAAAAATTGAACGCAACATATGATCATTTTTATATTACCTTCAGCTGAAATTGTGGGGGGAAATGACGCTGTGACCATTTGTCAATCCATATGTTAAACATAGCATAGTGCCTCCTGCTGGAGGGATTGGCGGGGTTCAAAGGGGGCGGGGTGGGCGGGACAGATAGTGACACAGAGAGTCTGGCAGCGAGTAAGAGGATGATGAGTCATGGTGAGGAAGAAGCCATACAGAGAGGCAGGAAGACCGGGGCAAGCCTGCACTCTCTGCAGGGGGGGGGGGGCAAACCGTTTGTGTGTGTCGCGGTTGATATGTGAGGGCTGAACGACTAAGTCGGTATGGCTGAAGGGGTTAGGGCTCGGTGTGTGTGTGGGTGTGTGTCTGAAAAGGGCCAGGTTTCCTATTGAAGACACTCCGAGCTCTCGAATGCTGTCGAACCAGCTGATGACTACGACCTCCTCGATGAATCCCCTTTCTCATCGGATGCACCTTGTCGATAAGCTAACCACGTACCCGTTCCGTCTTTCGGTTGGGTGTTGACCTTTGTGCATGCGTTTCTTCCCGGGAGCCAAGTAGCACAGTGGCTGTCGAAAAGCGGACGAGCTGAAAACTCCCCCACTTCCTCTGAAGAGCGCGCGTGGCGTGGCGTGTGAATGGGTCCCCACCCATTAACCCCACCCAGGGAGAGAGAGAAGAGAGAGTGTGGACGCTCCCCTAAGCTGCTCCGCGTACGCCAGACTGAGACAGGGGGGGCAGGAGGGAGGAAGGGCGTTGGTAAAAAAAAAAAAAAAAAAAGGATCCTCTCTTTCAATATGGCGGAGGAGCACAGGAGCTGGTCTCTGCTCTCTCTTAAGCCTTTCTCAACCCCCTATCCTTTCCTCCTGACCGTCATGCTTTCTTACGCGATTGCGGTGAAAAGGCTAGAATCACTGGCCTGCCATCTTCGAACTCATCTGCCATCTGTCGTTGACGGCGAGTGTGCGTGTGCGCGCGCGTGCGCGTACCATGTGTCTTTGAGTGAACAAACACACGCTCACACGCAGGGAGAGCCGTCGACCAAGCACCTCTCCATTTCACCTCATTCGATGTTTTTACAGGCCTCATAAGAAAAAGTGTTTTTATTGCAGCACTGTCTCACTCTCTCAAGGACACAGCAAATGGAGGCAGCAAAGGGAAGAGGGCTATAATATGGCTTTTAACACAGAGCAGAAGTGCAGGAGTGATAAAGAGGCAGAGTATGGCCTGGCTCGGCCTGGCAACTGTCTATCCTAAGCTCAAACCAGGGCTGTTTGAATTGGCATGCAGGGCCAAAACAAGAATCCATCCTCCACCCTGCAACTCTTCAAATACCTTCGACAGTGCTATGTTCGGTTTACCTCTTCTAAACAGGACACATTTGAGAGGAACATATGGTGCTTC